>NC_086444.1:105500573-105800573 GCF_028390025.1 Pseudophryne corroboree | reverse complement strand
TGACATTCAGTGAGAGAGAGAGAGAGTGTGTGTGTGTGTGTGTGTGTGTGTGTGTGTGTGTGTGTGTGTGTGTGTGTGTGTGTGTGTGTGTGTGTCTAGAGGGGGGACGCTGTGTGTGCTGTCAGGGAAGGGAGGGGACTTTGCAAGCAATTTTAGTAGTGGGGACCACACATCCTCCATTGCTCAGGGCCCCCACCAGTCTTAGGGGGACATTTACTAAGTAGTGATAAGAGCGGAGAAGTGAGCCAGTGGAGAAGTTGCCCATGGCAACCAATCAGCACTGAAGTAACATCTATAATTTGCATACTATAAAATTATACAGAGCTGCTGATTGGTTGATGGGGCAACTTCTCCACTGGCTCACTTCTACGCTCTTATCACTGCTTAGTAAATGTCCCCCTTAATCCGGCACTGGTTCGATAAGTCCAGTTGTCTTTCATTGAATCATCCCATAGGATGTGCTGCACGTCCAATGGGATGATTCCACGGCTAATGGCATATTTCCACACCCGACACTGGTGTAGTTACATGAAGCATGTAACGATATACCGCGCCGTCATACTGCAGATTGCACAGGGTATACAGCGGATGTGATATATCGTTACATCGCATCGCCTCGTCACTGGGTTGCACTGTCAGAAGGTGTGTACCCAGCTTAACAGTGGTTGTGGCTGTTTGAGAAGCTCTACTGCAGTGAATAGGGGAGAAGGATGTCCGCGGCCAGGCTACAACCTTGTTAAATACTAATGTTGACCGAAATCAGTACGTCATATGCAGAGAGTTTAAACGCATATTATATATATATATATATATATATATATATATGCTTGTAGCTAATATACTTACTTAATAGTATTAAGCAAATGCTTTAATTAACAATAAAGCTAAATTTAGCAGCACAGAATTTAAAGCACTCCCCATTATAGAAGCCCAATCAGATACTGTTTATTGATTTAAATGATACTTTTATAACTTGTTATTATTGGAAGCCATTTCAGTTTTCCTGTGTCCTACTGACGGTGGATATTCACAATAAAATATTTATTGTGATTGGTCGGGAGCCTCAGCGGAACGGGGCATAGCTAACTGAAGAGGGCCAATCAGGAGCAGAGATGAGCATCATGTGACACATCCTGTCTCGGGGTGGTTTTCTATCTCACATTTTTTTTTTTTAAATATTCACTGCACTGTAATTCTAATTAAAATAGAACTAAACGTAATTGTATTGTGTTGCTATGTATGTCAAGGATGGTGGGGGTAATTCCAAGTTGATTGCAGCAGGAATTTTTTTAGCAGTTGGGCAAAACCATGTGCACTGCAGGGGAGGCAGATTTAACATGTGCAGAGAGAGTTAAATTTGGGTGTGGTGTGTTCAATCTGCAATCTAATTTGCAGTGTAAAAATAAAGCAGCCAGTATTTACCCTGCATAGAAATAAAATAACCCACCCAAATCTAACTCTTTCTGCACATGTTATATCAGCCTCCCCTGCAGTGCACATGGTTTTGCCCAACTGCTAAAAAATTTCCTGCTGCGATCAACTCGGAATTACCCCCGATGTCCTGTCATTTTTCAAAGACAGTCTGTAAAAATGGCAGCTAGGAGCTGATTGGTTAGCACTTTATCTCTCTCCAATCCAAGCTTTGATACAAATCACCCCAAAGGAGACAGCTCACTTCAGCTCTTTATTTTCCCACTGCTCTTTTTCTCTGGAATCTATTTGCATTACCATTTGCATTGAATACATGCATTCCTAAATGGAAAGAGACTGGAACGGTGATGTATGCTGCGAGATGAGATTGGCAGAGTCTTTTGTAAACGAGATGTTTCAGTATAATCCCCATTACCTGCAATCTTGTATTGGAGGCAACAACCAATCCATTCCTCAAAATAGAGTGCCAGTTTTCAATGTGCGAGCCACTGCGACAGCAGACATAAAACAAGTTTAAAAAAAAAATGACATTTTAAAATATATGAAAGAAAATATTTTAAAAATTTAAACATGTTCTGTCTTGGCATAAATGTCTGTCATTGTATACACTTCTTCATTCTGTCCAGTGACCTGTCTGATTGGATTAATATGGACAGACTGGCGTACCGTAGCTCTATAAACTGCGTTGACTGCCTTGTAAAAAATAAATAAAAATTTCAATACGGATTCTTGCTTCAGGTAACAATGGGAGTTCCAGGGTAGAGATTGGTTTCATTGAGTTGCTCTGGGTGGGATGTATCTATGCAAAAATAGGAATTTAATACCTACCGGTAATTCCTTTTCTCATAGTCCGTAGTGGATACTGGGGAACTGTACTTTAGTACTGTGGGGTATAGATCATGTCCATAGGAGCCTGGCACTTTAAAAACCTTTAGTGTGTGTATGTGTGTGCTGGCTCCTCCCCTCTATGCCCCTCCTACCAGACTCAGTCTAGGAAAACTGTGCCCGAAGAAACGGACATACCATGAGAGAAGAAACATATACAACCGCGGTGAGGCAACAAGCCAACACACAACTATAATCAACACAGGAGCACTAACCGGAACAGAGGGTAGCAACACCCAGAACAACAAGGATAGCAAAGCTAACCCAACAAAAGCAAGGGACCGCAACGGCGGCCCAACCAAAACACTTACAGGTAGTAAGCAGGATTCGAAGCACTGAGGCGGGCGCCCAGTATCCACTACGGACTATGAGAAAAGGAATTACCGGTAGGTATTAATTTCCTATTTTCTCTAACGTCCTAGTGGATACTGGGGAACTGTACTTTAGTACCGTGGAAAAGTCCCAAAGCTCCCAAAACGGGTGGGAGAGTGCTGAGACCCCTGTAAAACTGCCTGACCAAACTGAAGGTCATCCTTGGCCAAGGTGTCGAAAAGATAGAACTTTACAAAAGTGTTCGAACTAGACCAAGTAGCAGCTCGGCACAACTGCAAGGCCGAGATCCACCAGGCAGCCGCCCAGGAAGAACCCGCCGACCTCGTCGAGTGGTCCTGAATAGATTTCGGCAAAGGCAGAGCCGCCGAAGTATAGGCCTGTTGAATAGTCAACCTGAGCCAGTGAGCAATAGATTGCTTAGAAGCCGAGTCAGATTTCCGATGACGAGCCGCCCTCTTGACATAAATCCTCAGAGCCCTCACCACAACCAAGGACTCTGGGCCCACAGAAGCGTCAGCCAATAATGGAACCACAATAGGCTGATTCACGTTGAAAAGCTGACACCACCATAGGCAAAAATTGAGGATGGTTTCTAAGTTCATCCCTGTCCTCATGAAAAATCAAGTACAGGCTGTAACAGGATAAGGCTCCCAATTCAGAGACACGCCTTGCAGACGCCAATGCCAGCAACATGACAGTCTTCCAAGTAAGAAATTTCAATTCCATCTTTTGTAAAGGTTCAAACCAATCCAACTGAAGAAAAGATAAAACCACACTGAGATCCCACGGAGCTGTGTGAGGGACGAAAGGCGGTTGCATATAAAGAACCCCTTTCCGGAATGTGTGCACCTCCGGCAACAACGCGAGTTGTCTCTGAAAGAAAATCAAGAGCGCTGAAATCTGTACTTGGATGGAGCCCAATCATAGGCCCATATCCACACCTGCTTGCTGGAAAAGCAGAAAACGACCAATTCGAAATTCCACGGGAGAAACCTTTCTACCCTCACACCAAGAAACATTTCTTCCAGATACGATGGTAGTGTCTTGATGTAACCGTCTTCCGAGCCTGTACCATAGTGGAAATAACCTTGGAGGGAAGGCCCTTTCTGGCTAAAATTTCCCTCTCAACTTCCAAGCCATCAGACATAGCCGCTGTAAGTCTAGATAGATGAACGGCCCTTGCTGAAGAAGATCTTGTTGAAGCGGCAGAGGCCAGGGTTCCTTCAGAGACATGGTCTAGAGGTCTGTGTACCAGGCCCGTCGAGGTCAATCCGGGGCAATTAGACTTGCCTGAATGCTTTCCCTTTTGAGTCTTTTTAGAACCCTTGGAAAGAGCGGGATTGGAGGAAACAGGTAAATCAACTGGTAATTCCAAGGACACGCCAGCGCGTCCACTGCTACTACCTGCAGATACCTCATTCTGGAACAGTAATGGCATAGCTTTTTGTTCAGGCTAGAAGCCATCAGATCTACCTGTGGACACCCCCACTGGCGAATCAATTGATGAAACACTTGAGGATGAAAGTCCCATTCCCAGGATGGAGGTCGTTCCTGCTGAGGAAGTCCACCACCCAGTTGTCCATGCCGGGAATGAATATGGCTGAGATGGCCCTTGCATTGGCTTCCACCCAGAGGAGTATTTTTGACACCTCTCGCATTGCTGACTTGCTTCTTGTTCCCCCATGTCAGTTTATGTATGCCACCATCGTGGCATTGTCCGACTGAACCTGGATAGCTTGATCCCAGAGGAGATAGGACGCTTGGAGAAGAGCATTGTAAATCGCCCTGAGTTCCAGGACATTTATCGGTAGTGCCGATTCCTGACTCGACCACCTCCCCTGGAACTGGGTCCCTTGCGTCACAGGCCCCCTAACCCCAGAGGCTTACATCCATCTTCAGTAGCATCCACGAGTGGGTACTGAAACTCAGGCCTTCCACCAGGTGAGGAACCTGTAGCCACCATAACAGAGAAATCCGCGCCTTCGAGGATAAGGTCACCATCCGATGCATGTGCAGGTGAGACCCTGACCATTTGTCCAGCAAACCCAGTTGAAAAGGCCGGGCATGAAACCTGCCATATTGGACTGCTTCGTAAGCGGCCACCATCTTGCCCAGCAAACGTATGCAAAGATGTATTGAGACCCTGTGGGGTCGGAGTACTGAGCACACCATAGCTTGGAGAGCTAGCGCCTTGTCCAAAGGAAGGAACACCTTCTGAGACACCGTATCCAGTATCATTCCCAGGAACTGCAGACGTTGGGACGGTTCCAAGTGAGATTTCCGAAAATTCAGAATCTATCCATGATTCGTCAGCAGGCGGGTTGTCAGGTCGATGCTTTGCAGCAGACGTTCCCTGGACATTGCTTTTATCAGGAGATCGTCCAAATAAGGGACGATGTTGACACCCATTTTGCGCAGCTGCAGCAACATCTCCGCCATGACCTTTGTGAAGAACTGTGGTGCTGTGGAGAGACCAAAGGGTAAGGCCTGAAACTGGAAGTGGCTGTCCAAGATTGCGAACCTGAGGTAAGACTGATGATGAGGCCACATAGGGATGTGTAGGTAAGTATCCTTGATGTCTAGGGACACAAGGAATTCCCCCTCCTCTAGACCGGACACCACTGCCCGCAGGGATTCCATCTTGAATTTGAACACTTGCAGATAAGAGTTCAAAACCTTCAGATTCAGGATGGGCCGCACCGAACCGTCTGGTTTTGGCACAACAAAAAGACTGAAGTAAAACCCCCTGTTACATAATAGAGGAGGTACTGGAACCATGACTCCCGTCTGTAAAAGTTTCTGAATGACTTCTTGCAAGGTAACTTCTGCTGCAGGTAAAACTGGCAAGCTTGACCTGAAAAATCTGTGAGGAGGAAGTGTTTGAAATTCCAGCCGGTATCCATGAGAAATGAGGTCCCTCACCCAAGGATCCCGGCAGGATTTTGCCCACACGTGGGTGAAGTGTTGAAGGCAAGCACCTACCGGAAAGTCGCCCAGTTGTTGGGGCCAACCGTCATGCGAATGGCTTTATGATAGAGGTTCCGGGGGTCTGTTCCAAGGAAGCTGTAGATGCAGGTTTTTGGGACTTACCACGAGATCCTCTAGTAGCATTGGAGGCTCCTCGGCGCCTGCTTCTGAATCTTGACACATGAAAGGACTGCAAGGAGGGTCCTGAGTAAGAGCGTTTAGCAGGAGATGGAGCTGACTGCAGATAGGTGGACTTACCCGCCGTTGCCTGAGAAATCCATTTATTCAGCTCGTCTCCAAACAAAGCATCACTTGTGAAGGGAAGATTTTCCACCCATTTTTTGGAATCAGCATCCACTGACCATTGACGCAACCACAGAGCCCTGCAGGCCGAAACCGCCATAGCAGTAGTACGGCCATTTATCTGACACAATTCTTTAACAGCTTCGCTCATAAAGTTTGCAGCATCCTGTATATGTTGCAGCAGCGTAATGATCTCATCCTGAGGCAGCGAGTCAAAACCATTAATAATGTTATCAGACCATTTGACCATTGCCCTAGAGATCCAACCACAAACTATTGTGGGACGTTGTGCTACACCCACTGCCATATATATTGCTTTGAGAGTTGTCTCAATTTTACAGTCACCTGGGTCTTTCAGGGTTATTGCACACGGCACCGGCAGCACCAATTTTCGTGACAGTCTGGACACAGAAGCATCTACTGATGGGGGATTTTCCCATACCTTACTGTCCTCAGCGGGGAGAGGAAAGGAAGATAACATTCGCTGAGGAGTTTTGAATTTCTTGTCAGGGTTCACCCATGCCTCGCTGGCCAGGGAGTTTAATTTCTTTGACACAGGAAATGTGGCTGGGGATTTTGGCTTTACATTAAAGTACAATTCTTCATCAGGTTCTGCCTCCTGATCAGGTATGTTAAGAACTTCCCTTACAGCATAAATTAGTGCCTCCACCCCCGGGGGACAGAGAGCTGTCCTCATCCATATCATCTGTTTCATCTAAATCATGCAAATCAGAATCAGACTGGAGCACCTGTGGAAGTGAGCGTTTATGAGAGCCCAACAGAGGAGGCTGAGAAGCCTTTCTGTTATCAGTAGCTTTAGCAATACAATCCACAGATTGTCTCAACACCTGACTCTCTCTTCTAGCTGCAGCCAGTTCTGAATTTACATTCTGAATCATGCTCTTAAAAGTATCCAACCAGTCAGGTGCTTGGGAGCTGTTTCCCCTAGGGGATAATGAACACTGTTCACATATGAGGGACCCCTCAGAAGAAGGGGTAGAATTACAAGCAGTACACATCAGTTTGTCAGCAGACATGATGGACACTATGACAATGCAGTGAAAACGCACTGAAACACCCCCACACAGACCCCAGAGAGCCTCTGGAGTGATATAGAGTAAAAGGAGACCAGCACACAAACACAGCTAGCGCAGTGTATATCTGAGTATGTGCATCACACTATCCTATGTGCAGTGGCGCTACCGCTGAAATGCTCCCCCTAGCTATGATCCACTGGTACCAGTACAGAGTCTGTAACAGCCTGGGTCCATGGAGGAGCAGCGTGCATGCAGCCTTGTGATACGCAGCAGCAGAAAATGGCGCCTTCCCGCCTCTGGTCCCGCTCTCCAGGAAGCCCTGCCCCTGTAATGGTGCGTGGTCCCTATTAGATTATACTGGATGAAACATGTAAAACCCAGTAACAGAATATATATTGACAGATGCTGGGCACCCTGTAGAGCATAGCTCCCCTCTTAGCCAGTGTGGTCCGCAGCGGGCACCGCAGCTCGTGGCCCATGACCACCGCGTGACATGCCACCAACCGCACTGGGGACCCGCTAACCAGGACCCCGGTGTTAACACTCACCGCACCTGCGACTCTTTGCCATCTGTTAGAGGGTGGCGGCTTGCTGCTGGTGCGGGCACACAGTGTGGGGTGTGAAACAGCACTTCAGGAGCTCAGTTTCTTGTCAGCTGGGATTACGAACCATTAACCCTCAGGAGGTTGGTTCGGTTTCCCCTCTAAGTCCCACGAAGCAGGCAGACTGGTTGCCAACCAGGGCTACCTGAAAAAAACAAACTAAAATAAAAAATAAAGGAAACTCTCTGGAGCTCCAGAGGAATGCACCCGGCTCCTTGGGCACATTTTTCTAAACTGAGTCTGGTAGAAGGGGCATAGAGGGGAGGAGCCAGCACACACATACACACACTAAAGGTTTTTAAAGTGCCAGGCTCCAGTGGACCCGATCTGTACCCCACGGTACAACAGTACAGTTCCCCAGTATCCGCTAGGACGTTAGAGAAATATGTGGTTGAACTGACATTTCTGGAGGTTTATTGCAATGGTCCACAGCAGATATTGTGGCTATCCACTGCAGACTACAGACACAGCAGTCCCCACAGAATTCTATAGGGATGCTATGTGCCCTCATGCAACAAGCTCCTGAGCTTGTGCTTAATAGACATCTCCATCCATAGATTGCATTGCCTACAGAAGCCTATTGGTCTTTTTTTTGTAAAAAAGTCCCTGGAGATGGATCCGACGGATTCCTCTTTGCCACCCGGTGGCCGCACATGTGCTGGCTGTGGCCGCACATGAGCAGTAGAACTGCTGGGTCATTAAAGTGACCGGAAGTGAGTAAATCGCTGGGACAGCTCTACCATCGGAAGATCTATCCCGGCAGGTAAGTTATCATGCATACTGGCTTTAAAAAATTCTGAGAATCATGTGATAAGGGGCGGAGTGTATCGCAAAATATATGCGATACTAGGACTTTAAAATTATTGCCGCTTTAAATCTACAGCCGAGATTGATAAAGCATGCTGCTTCAATAATCCGCAAACTATTATGGGAGGTAGTTACGTGACCGGTGGTCAGGAGACCGCTGGTCACCATACCGATGCCGGAATCCCGCCCCCTTGCAGTCCCGACAGTCGGCATGCCTACTAACAGGGACTATTCACACTCGTGGGTGTCCAGAGTGTGAAAATATAACCCGTGGCGAGCGCAGCGAGCCCACAAGGGGCTTTGTTCCACTCGCCCCCCCGCCGGGCATCTTAACACCGGGATCCTGGCGTTGGCATGGTGACTAGCGGTCTCCTGAATGCTGGTCAAACATACCCAACCCACTATTATATACTGTATAGCCCTTATTAAGTGCCACACATGTTACTTTTTCTTGTACTGTTTAAAGATATAATCGTACTGTCCATAAGCACGGAGAGAGTGTCTGGTAACTTGTAGAGTCAGTCTATGCTGGTATGAATGGCCTTCTGTTAAGTATCTGGTGGTGTCCTAAGAGACCCCCATAAATATACAATGTGGGGTTTGTAATCCAGTCTCCAAACAGTGCATAACCGCTGGTACCATAACAAGTGACTTACAATACAAACAACAGAAACAATCTATGATAATAAACGATCAGTACTATTTGTGACCTGCTATATAGAGGAAACTATGACCCCACGAGCATAAACTTACTGAAATGCAAATGTGCTCCCGAAAAGTTTTTTAGCAGCTCTGAAATTTGCTTCTTTGGCTGGTGGACTGCTGAGGAGTAGGAACTGGTGAGGGGTATGCATAAATTTCAGTTGCTGCAAAACACAAAGTATACAATTACATATTAGCTGGGGTGTTAAAGTGTAAAGGGCCCTATACTCTAGAACGATAATGCCCGATTTCATCCAATTTCGGGCATTCGGGCCAATATATCGGGTGAAATCGGGCATTTTGGATGTGTTTCCGATCCGATGCGCTTTCCAGTGAGGGTCGGATTGGCTCCCCTAGATCGTTAGTGCTGCATTCGTGATATGTCGGTTCCCGCAAGCATGGCTTGGATCGCATACGATATATCGCATGCAAAATGTACCAAATCGTATGGAATCGTATGGAACCACTCTCGGGAAGCTCCCGGGAGAGTTCAAGGGAAATCGCCTCCGACTTCAGCCTCAGACATATCGCTGTAGTGTATGGGGCCCTTAACTGTGCAGCAACCCACAGTACTTAGATATTTGCTTTCATTACTGCAGTACATCAATCACAGCTAAATGTTGATTAGTTACTATGGGACATTTTGGCATACAGCTGTGATTATTTTGTAATGCTCAACTGATCTAATAACAAAGTTTACAACAGATACATTTACAAAAATACAGAAATTCCCTGCACTCCCCCTAGTGGTCAGTCTGCTTAGCACTTTCACAATGATTTATTTATTGTTTCTTATATAGGTGGTCATTCCGAGTTGTTCGCTCGGTAATTTTTTTCGCATCGCAGCGATTTTCCGCTTAGTGCGCATGCGCAATGTCCGCAGTGCGACTGCGCCAAGTAAATTTGCTATGCAGTTAGGAATTTTACTCACGGCTTTTTCATCGTTCTGGTGATTGTAGTGTGATTGACAGGAAGTGGGTGTTACTGGGCGGAAACTGGACGTTTTATGGGCGTGTGGGAAAAAACGCTACCGTTTCTGGGGAAAACGCGGGAGTGGCTGGAGAAACGGAGGAGTGTCTGGGCGAACGCTGGGTGTGTTTGTGACGTCAAACCAGGACCGACAAGCACTGAACTGATCGCAGATGCCGAGTAAGTCTGGAGCTACTCAGAAACTGCTAAGAGAGGTGTAATCGCAATATTGCGAATACGTCGATCGCAATTTTAAGATGCTAAGATTCACTCCCAGTAGGCGGCGGCTTAGCGTGAGTAAATCTGCTAAAAGCAGCTTGCGAGCGAACAACTCGGAATGACCCCCATAGCGCAGAGTATTCCGTTGATGCCAGGAGACAATGGGCCTGATTCAGAGGTGGTTGAAATGGTCATCGGAGTCTAGAAATGGTTGCCGGAGTCTTGGGTGCAATAATATGTGAATGCTAGTTTTATCCTCCTCCCCTCCCCCCGTGCAGTAGCATGTGTCATTTTCTAGTAGATGCTCATTCTCTTTGCCCCTGTATGCAGTAGCACCGCCGATGGTTCTAGGCGGTCCACCATCGAAGGCACCACTGCGACTACCATCGACACTAGCACAACCTATGGCAGGTGCAGTGTCTCTGCCTGTACATGGTCTCCGTGGCAGGATACAGTACCATAGCTTATAGTAGATTATTCCTGTATACAAATGACTCATATATTATAGAAATAATTACTTTGTCATAAGTGGATTATACAGGGTGAGTCAAAAAAGCCTCCCAGATATTAAAGTTGAACATGAAAGCCATGGTGAATTCTTTTCACAATTATAGTATATAACGTAAAAGTGCATGGAATAGAGTTTATTTTCAATTGGTTTTGAATATGATATGGCCCAGATGGCGGCCTTCATTCATGATACACAGTTGTAGTCGATTTCTGAAGTTCCCCATCACTCAGTGGGCCATTTCTGGCGTTATAGCTGCATCTTCCTGATGAAGCTCACTGTCATTGTCTGGCTACGTTACCAAGCAGAATTTTCTTTACTGGGCGGAAAACAATCATCAGCTTCATGAAAGGCCTCTACACAGCCAACGGGGCCATCTGTACACTGAGGTCTACAAGCATCCGCCAAGAGCCATTGATGAACGGATGGCTGCTATACACAAGAAATGCCGATATCATATTCAAAACAATTGAAAATAAACTGTATGATTATGTACTAACATTTTGAATAGCATTTACCATGTCTTTTTTGTTAACCTCTAAAATCAGGGAGGTTTTTTTTTTGCCTTACCCTGTATGATGTTCGAAATGTGTGAAAAACTTCTGTCAATGGGCGTGATTCAGAGATGGATTATTACGCAGAAGAGTGATTATCAGTGGTCATGCATTGTGCATGTGATGGCGCTCGCAGAGAGAATTTATTTGCAAAGTGATTGACAGTCACGGACTGTTTGGGGGAGGTAACAAGGAGTGGCAGCAAAATGCAGGTGTGTTGTGACCATTCTGGAGGCATGTCTAAGCCTGCGGATGCGATCCTGTATGTATGCAGTTACAATGCTTCCAGCGTCTTACTTCCTGCGGCCCATGCTGTGCGGCCATAAGGCTAGAAGGCTGCAATGGATGCTGCATTTTTGCACGCAGCAGCTGGGATTAGCCATGGGTGGGCGACTCAATACAAATCTAGACAGCAGCAGTATTTGCATATTTTTGCACATTCAGTACGTACAAATGCGCAGCTGTGAATGCATTGCTGTTCATCTCTGAAACAGACCCAGTATGCATCATTTCCATGCAAACTAAAATTAAAGTAGAATTCATATAAAAATGCCTCATATTGGGGGTCATTCTGACCCATTTGCTCGCTGCTTTTTATCGCAGCCGAGCAAATGGGTCCCTACTGCGCATGCGCCGTAGTGCGCCGGCGCATGCCAGATGGCTGAAGGCCGTAGCAGGGCTGCGATCGCCTCTGCCTGATAGACAGGCAGAGGCGGTCGCTGGGCGGGAGGGGGTAGAATGACGGCGTTAGGCCGCTGTGCGATGCCTTTGCACTTCAGCGGGGGGGGGGGGGGGGCGGACTGACATGCAGGGAGGGCTAGCCCTGTGCTGCCCCCCCCCCCCCCCCCCATGTCAGGGAAGATGATCGTAGCTGTGCTAAATTTAGCACAGCTACGATCAACTCGGAATGACCCCATTGTCCCTTGTCCCTGGAGACCTCTAATAGGAAACCGGTCTGTGCAGAACTGACGGCTGCATGCTGTTTGGATGAACTATGGCTGAAGCTGCAGAGAACCATGTAAGTGTAAGTGGAGAACCCCACGGTTCTACTACTTAGCATAACACGATGGAGTCCTACAGTAAGAGCCCTTAGATCATTGATTTTACAGTGTGAAGTTTGCGAAGTAGAAATGGCTTAGCACTAGGTAGGGCAAGCAGACATGATTCCTTAGGGATCGTGAAATAATTGACTTCCCCAAATGCAATCAAAAGAAAATGCAGACAAAACCAATGACATATCACCTAATAATGACACAGCATAATATATCATATAAATTGTCAGCGTCATTCCAATGGCATCTATTGGGAAGGGAGGGGGAAGGGGGGAGGGGGGCGCACTTACCCTGTTAACTGGCAATTTCACTATATGAGATCTATTACTTGAAATAACCCTGAAAAAAAAAATAAGCAATGAGTAAACAGATGTTCTTTTTTTACTTACTAACTCTCAGTATGTGTAAGAGATTTACATGGTAATTATGCAGGGAATGGCACATTTTGCAGATATTTTCCCGACCACTTCCCTCATTGCCGTCTCCTAATGTGCGAGGTAACAATGTGGAAATAACTCTGTGTAATTGCTTTAGTCTCTCATCCACAGGTGTAATGTGACACGGCGCTATCTGCTCACTCACCGCTAAACATTAGGGCTGCGGCTAGAGAAACGAACCGCCATAGAAAGTCAGGCATTTGCTTTTCAAAGGTTTTTATCGATTTTTTTCTTCTTATTATACTGTATGCCATAGATGGCGGTTATTAGCAACTTGCTGATGTAGATGACTTCTGTATCTTAATTCCGACTGCAAAAAGATGCACTCTGAGCATTGCCTAGATGTGAATGCATGTACCCCCTGTGTAACTTAGGATGCATGCAACTTATAACGCACCTATTGAGCGGGATGTAATGCAATCCGAGAATGCTGATCGCGGACGTTTTTTAAAGGGGCAATCACTTACAAGGCAAAACCATGCCTTGTGATTGCCCCTTTAAAATAGTTCCAGATCACCGGTATCCTGCACCTCTGGGGATCTTGGACTTCATTACATCCCGCCGCTCAAATATTGTGCCCAGTAGCGGATCTTGCCACGGGCAAGCAGGACTGTTGCCCGGGGCGCCGCCTTCCGCACCACGGCAAGATCCGCTGCTGCTGTGCCCCCTGCTGCCGCTGCCCGCTGTCCCGCTGTGAAGGGAACTAGATGCATAGCGTCTAGTTTTCCTTCGTGGAGAGGACCTTTGCTGTGCGGTGCGCGATGACGTCATCGCGCACCGCACATCGTTTCAGCGGCGCTACTACTGTACAGGGGGCGTAACTGACCACGCCCCCTGTATGAAGCCACGCCCCCTATGGCCGCCCGGGGCGTTCAAACACCCTGAGCCGGCCCTGATTGTGCCAACACGTTTACAGGTCATTTCAGCCACAATAATTGTGGCCTATTCTAAACAAGACCATTAGGTTCTTAACTGTTTATTTTGTTTGTTATTAATCTTTTACACAAGACTTTGTTCAACGATCAGAGCCTTATGGGGGGAATGAAATAGTCTCAGAATTTGGTAAGACTGGAGCAATTATGGTGAATTTCCTTTGAGTTTCAAACTACCATATGTAATAAAGGCCTAATTCACTTGAATCGCTGTTGAGACAGAAATTGCGATTTTCTCGATCCTGATTCTGCTATAAATTGCATGTGAAGAGCCACCAAAAAAGATAAAAAAAACAACTGTGTTGCATATACAGAAATCAAGTACCATCGGCAATTGGTTGACCCAGGACTACTCAGAATAATGAGAATAGAGTTGCACCGGCGCCATGTTTTTAGTCGGAATCCATTGCAACTGACATCAGATACACGCCCCGAAAACAGCCATGATCCGCCTGGGTTTTTCCAACCACTTCCCACAAACGACTTCCCACAAATGGCCCCTTCCTGTCAATCAAACTGCAATCGCATTTCACTGAATTGCAATTGCAACTTAGCCTTCACGCATGGGCAATGTATTCACAGCGCATGCGCAGTCTGACGATAATTGCCTGATTTGCGATTTTGCAACTGAAGCTGAAAAAGGCCCAGAATGCGATAGAGGCTATTACAAGGAAACACACGTCCCCAGAATCTAACCTTCCTAGGCTGTTGTTGCAATGGAGTATACACCTAAGATGTAATCTGATATGGGTCAAAGAAGACCCGAACATCCTAGGAAGGTTAAGAGCAACAAAAAAAAAAGTAACATTTATAGGGGGGTAATTCTATTATAAGATATGGGGGGTCATTCCGAGTTGATCGCTCGCTGACATTTTTCGCAGCGCAGAGAACAGGTTACTACTGCGCATGCGTATGCACCGCAATGTGCGGGCACGTCACACGGGTACAAAGCGGATCATTGCTGGGCGATGGATTTAATGAAGAATCCATTTGCATGGCCGATCGCAAGGAGATTGACAGGAAGAGGGCGTGTGTATAAAACCGTGTATTTATAAAGTGCAATTATTAGTATAGTATAATACACTCTCCAGAATGTCACAAGCTTATAATAAGTTGCAACTGTAGCAAGCCTGAACCACAAGGAGTTTATTCAAGTGTTACCGGATACTTTTGTATCTGAGAACTTTCTCCGCACAGTGATTTTGAAGCACTGAATGTCAGTGATTGCGGGCTAAGAGTCAAGATTGGATGTGCAGTTACTATTGTACGGATAGTGCTGTCCTAATCCCGCTCGACTCACATGCGTGTATGGCGCCCGACTGGACACATCTGTGACCACACTATTAAACACTGTTGGCGGTTGTGAGTCCAAAAGAAACGTGCAGTCCACACTGCCAAAGTCACTGTGCGGAGAAAGTTCTCATATTAGATACAAAAGTATCCGGTAGCACTTGAATAAAGTCCTTGTGGTTCAGGCTTGCTACAGTTGCAATTTATTATAAGCTTGTGATATTCTGGAGAGTGTATTATACTATACTAACAATTGCACTTTATAAATACATGGTTTTATATGTTTTTGAATGTGATCCTTATGATAAAGTATAAAGATTTTTTATTATAACCACTGCCAATTTTTTATTTTTTCAATCTTTTTTTATATAATTATTGCACTATCCTCTCCTATTTTGTTTGTTCATCCCTGTTTGTAATGGAACCTTCACAGAAGGGTTCTGGAGGATTGTTGCAGCTATCTTTTATTTGAGATTCTGCTTTGATTATAGCATCTGCTGGCACCTTGAGGGATAATATAATTTTTTTCTGTTTGCAGGGCGGGTGTCTGACGTCAATTCCGGGACCAAAAAGACTGAAGTGATCGCAAGGGCTGAGTAAGTCCAGAGCTACTCAGAAACTGCAAAAAACTTTTTTCGGCTGCACACGCGTTCGCACACTTGCAAAGTGAAAATACACTCCCCCGTGGGCGGCGACTATGCATTTTCACGGCTGCTAAAAGTAGTTAGCGAGCGATCAACTCGGAATGAGGGCCATGGTCAGAACAGCAGCTCTTTGTGACCACAAACGTTGCCAATTTTCACTCGCATATCATAGAGGTGCGCAGGAAATTTTTGGGGCATGGTTTTCTACTGCAACGCACAGATGTGTCCTTATACACTATTGCCGCAATTATGCCAGGTGCTGTGCGATTTGACTTGCACCGAGCATATTTTTGCACAAATCTGCATCTACTGTAGGTGGCAATGCGATGGAACAAAACCATGAGACAGGACTGATTAATTTGGTATGCCACACTTGTGTGTTTGTGTGCGACTGAGTGTGAATCTGTACACAAACTGCTACGATGCAGAAGCCGCAGCTTTTTTTCATGCCAAGTTCCATTACAAATATTGCAGTCTATTTACTAAGCCTTGGATGAAGATAAAGTGGACGGAGATACAGTACCAGCCAATCAGCTCCTAACTGCCATGTTATAGGCTGGGTTTGAAAAATGACAGTTAAGAGCTGATTGACTGGTACTTTATACCCCCACCCCCGGACAGGTACAAAAGCACGGCGGCGATGCTTTTGTACCTGACGAGTAGCTCCCTACCTGTGCAGCTCCTGTGTTCTAGCAGGGAGCTACCCGCCAGGGCCCGCCCCCCAGCAATCCGGACACGCCTCCGTCTAATGCTGTTGGCATGCCCCCTTCTGCCCCTGCTTGTCAATCACGCAGAGGCGATCTCAGCCGATAGCATCTCACTGGGCTCCCGTGGGTGCGTACACGCAGTGCGGCCTCTGCGCGATGTACACTTCACAAAGTAATTCAGACTGCGATCGCTGCCGCTGCACCAATGCAGTCTGAATTACCCTCTATGTCATTTCAGCCTGTGCTCCGAGAATATATTTCTGATTTTCCCAGTAGTACAGAAACAAATTTAATTTGGATGCTAATACATTTCTCAGGAAGCTGTGTAGACATTTATAAATAGCAGCACAAACCATTGCAGCAAAGGATGGGCTAAGGGATCTTGCTTATCCATCTGCTTCTTGATTTCCAAATAAGGTGCCTAAAACAAATAAAAATAATATTGCTGAACTTATTGCACACAAGCATATACAATGCATAAATTAAGTGTGATGAGCAATTTAATGATGACAGATTTAATTAGTAAGTTAAAGTGCCATTTACAAGCCTAACATGCCACCAGCTGAAGTATAAGCTTTGACTTTTCTACAGAATGGTAAACTAGGGTCCTATGAGGACAGGCCTCCTTCTTATCTTCATGTTACCGGCTTCAAACCCATTGGTCAAGGCACCGACTCCCTCCTCCCAATAATATCATCTGCATTTTATGTATATATCTACTAAATAACAGTGATAGATACTATGGGGGTCATTCAGACCCGATCGCTGCTGTGCGTTTTTGCTCAGCAGCGATCGGGTATGAACCGCACATGCGTATGCACCGCAATGCGCAGGCGCGAGGTCCCCCCAGCGACGGGGAGAGCAGGATAGCGACGGGATGGGCGAAGACAGTGATCGCACTGGCTATCGCAAGAAGATTGACAGGAAGAGGCCGTTTGCGGATGTCAACTGACCGTTTCCTGGGAGTGTCCGGAGAAACGCAGGCATGTCCAGCCGTTTGAAGGGAGGGTTCCTCACGTCAGCTCCGGGCCGGATCATCGCACTGGAAGAGTAAGTCCTGGGCTGTGCAGAGACTGCACAAACTTTTGTTTGTGCAACTCTCTGCACATGCATTCGCACCCCTGCACAGCGACTATCCCCTCCCCCTGTAGTCGGCGACTACCTGGTTGCAGCAGTGCAAAAATCGCCTGCTTGCGACCAGGTCTGAATGACCCCCAATGTACTTAAATGAAAACTGAATCACAAAATGTATATTTTTATAAAGCAAGAATAACATTCCTCGGTCTTAGGCAAGGGCTCAGTGGGTGACTCTGGGACAGGACCAGTTTTATACAACTACGGGTCAAAATAGTGTGATGTTGGCCTTTTAACTAATTAACATCCCATATATATGTGTTGCACTGTCCAGCGATTGAATAAAGACTGTTTGGAAAAAGTGCAGATTTTTCAAAGATCTTGGCTCAAAATGTAAAGTGGCTTCTTTTTGCCCTTCAAAAATATCTTCCCTTTAAATGATAAAATTGTTACTTTTGACAAATTGCAACCCATAACATTTGGCCCAGCAAGTCCTTTCCAAAAGATGCAACATAGAATTAGGAGCACCAGGAGGAGGGGGCAGATACAAAGTGTTGGGCCCAGGCTTAAAAAAAAAAAGTGTAGCCATGCCCCCAACACGGACCGGCCACACTGTTTTTAGCTCCACTAAAAACATCTACAGATGGGGTCTGATGTTCTGGACGAAATTTCTAATGGCGGCCCTGGACAGAACAAAACCTGCGGAGGGGAGGACATAAAGGGCCATAGGTTATATGATTGTAGTAATAGGAAGGTCCCAGCAGATCGCCATATTGTCTAAAATGTCTCCATGGCAGAATGTGAGCTGATCACACTAGACTGACATCCATGACCTCTTTGGCCAGGCATGCTGCCAAGATCACATGAAACTAAGGCCGCAGCATTCTACTTACTTCCTTATGCTAATGTGGGAACCCGACCATATACCCTGAAGATCTGTGCGGGTGCATGTGGAAGGCTATGCCACCCACTGTTTATACGTCTGCAGCCGCAACCATTATCATTAGAACGTAGAGTTGCACCTACCCCCATACTGGTTCAAAAGACCCGCCTGAAAGAGGCGTCCACTTTGCGTATGCACACTACAACGAGTGTGGAAGCTGGCTTACATGCCCATCGCGCCCGCATGAGACAGAACAGTTACGTGCATGGTCGCTGCCTACTTACCACTTAGAACATCAATATTACTGAAAACATGACCTGTTGATGGACAGATCAATCTGTATGCACTAACGATTTCAGTGCGTGTGCGTAAGCCTGATCCAGTTGCCGACTTCTTACTTTGACGCATGAGCACTCCAACTCAGAATCAGGTCAACTGGGGCAGATGTGTTAAGCCTGGAGAAGGCATAAAGAAGTGATAAAAGTTGATAAGTGCAAGGTGATAATGCACCAGCCAATCAGCTCCAATATGTAAATTGACAGTTATGAGCTGATTGGCTGGTGCGTTATCACCTTGCACTTATCACTGCTTTATCTCTTCTCCAGGCTTAATACATCTGTCCCACTGTCTCATATAACCCTTATCAGGCTTCTTCCGTTCTGTAACTGCAGTGACCACTTGGCCAAGTAGGTGTATTCCCCGGGCAATCAGGGAGAAGCTATAGAAATGTGTAGAGATGTTACAGCTATTAAAAGGCAGCTGTAGCTAGCAAACAAAGGGAGCTCGGTATGGAGCTATAATAGAGATATTTGACTCAAGGCCCAAGGGATTTGGAGGAATACAACAGTAAAGATGGGAATCACATCTATTAAAGCAGGAGTATGCCTCCAATGAGCAGTCCCTACTGATACAGTGTAATATGAGAAATCTGGCTTACCACCAACGTCACTGGAGCACAGAGATGTGACGGCCCCAAAGCAAATTCATGACCCTTTGTTTGTTCCACCAAAATTAGAAAACATTTGAAATTTGTAAAGAAAAGAAAATATCCCCTGCGACATGCTCCCTTTAGATGGATAAAAAAAATTTTTAAAGACTAAATATTCGTGTATTGCTAATCTTTATTTACTAAAAAGGAACAAATACTGTATGGGGGTAATTCCAAGTTGATCGCAGCAGGAAATTTTTTAGCAGTTGGGCAAAACCATGTGCACTGCAGGGGAGGCAGATATAACATTTGCAGAGAGAGTTAGATTTGGGTGGGTTATTTTATTTCTGTGCAAGGTAAATACTGGCTGCTTTATTTTTACACTGCAATTTAGATTGCAGATTGAACACACCACACCCAAATCTAACTCTCTCTGCACATGTTATATCTGCCTCCCCTGCAGTGCACATGGTTTTGCCCAATTGCTAACAGAATTCCTGCTGCGATCAACTTGGAATTACCCCCTATGTACAAGAAGACTCCCACATGCAAAAGCAATATTTATTCTATCACCAGGTGGCGCTGCCACTTTCACAAGAAGCATTTTGTGCTCTTCATTCACATGCCCTATAGTTGCTTTATGTTATGCATGTACTGTACCTGTGTCAGACGGGTGCATGAAGGGCCCACCGGGGAATGCGGTGGTAGGGGCCCATGTTTAGGGATGTGGCCAGTCATCAGAGTGCATGTACTGGGCCCCTTGGTAAATACATATATTAAGGTATGCGGTTAGCATACCGCTTGTCAGGATCCCCAGACCCTGACATTCAGCATCCTAGGCGGTGGTATATCATACCAAATCCATAGTAAATATTGCTATTGCATGCATGATAATATACTAGATTAATAACAGCAATGCACTGTAGATAATACACCATAGTCCTGTGCAGTATGCAGGCAGGTAACATACGTATAATGTATTATTCGAGTGCACAGTCTGGAACCTGATCCCTAGAGGAGGAGGGCCCACAGGCATTAGGGCCCACTGGGATTTGCCCCTGTGGGCCAGTCCGGCCCTGTACTGTATATGTTCATGTACAGACTAGAAAAAGGCTCCATTTGTCCTGGTTGTTCAGAGGAGACAGTGCCGTAAAGGCTTTGAAGTTGTTGCCTGCATCCTCCTGGGCTTTGAGCTTGACATCCACTATGTCAAGTTCTAACAATACATTCAAGTATACTCTTATATTGAAAAGAAGGATCTAAGTTTCTTTGACCTTAATATAATCAACAATATGTTAGCTGCATTTGTATATTTATGTCATGTAATTCATCATTTAATACCTGTATGTCACATGTTTTTATATCATCCAATAAGCACTGAGGGTGGCTCTGCAGGGGCGTGACTTCATGGTAACTCAGGGGAGGTCTTTTGCCTGCTTCCTTTATTACATTTGCAGTTGCTGTAGCTTAGTGTTTATATAAGAAAGCTAGCTACAGTACATCTACAGAAGCTTATATCCCCATGCTGTGACCTCCCATTGTACATCTACAGGCACTTATATTTCCGCGCTGTAACCTCCCATTGTACATCTACAGGCACTTATATTCCCGCGCTGTAACCTCCCATTGTACATCTACAGGCGCTGATCTCCCCTCGCTGTGACCTCCCATTGTATATCTACAGACGCTTATATCCCCGCACTGTGATCTCCCATTGTACATCTACAGATGCTAATCTCCCCGTGCTGTGACCTCCCATTGTACATCTACGGACGCTTATATCCCCGCACTGTGACCTCCCATTGTACATCTACAGACGCTAATCTCCCCGTGCTGTGACCTCCCATTGTACATCTACAGATGCTAATCTCCCCATGCTGTGACCTCCCATTGTACTGTAACGCACTATATTTTTCTCTTTTCCTATGGAAGTAATTCCACAGTGGAAAGTCTGAGAATTCAAACTGATTTGCAAATAGAAAGCATATTTACAAATTCTAATGAGATAACAAAACACATACAGTACATGTAAGTTGTGTCACATAGACATAACAAACCCTGATGATGAAAGTGCAAGTAGTTCTTTCCAGTGTTCATCTCTGTTTGGAATTCTTGCTGCAGCTTTGTTTTCTTTTTATATTATAACCCAAGAATCACAAAAGGGTTCCCCAATCAACTTGATGGAGTAATGAAATGTTGCAACCAACTGTCCATTTGTAGATGAGATGACACAAGAAGGTTCGAAGAACATTAACCTTGTCCTTGTGAGATATAAGTAAATTTTTCTTTGAAGCAGTTGTCAATTACAGAAAAATGTATATTCGCTGGGAGCTATTAAATTACTAACACCCTCATACAGTCCACCCAGCAGATATTCTTTGAGAAAGGAGCTTTTAGAGTCGCAACATGAACGTGTAATGCAATTTGTCCAAAAGTTAAAATCAATAAAGCACTGCCTCTTGCAGTAATTATACAGGGATGTAATAATATGCGGGGAGAAAGAATCATAAACTTTGTGATAACAACACTTGAGCCAGTTGTTTTATAGGGATCTGGCACCAGCATCCCAACAAATTTCACAAATCCACCCTCGGAATCCCAAATGAGCATATGCCGGGCCGCTGGAGAGGTAAGCCATGGAGGGGGGGAGGTCAGGTTTAGGCTGCAGGGGAAGGGAGGGTTAGGGTTAGTCTGCAGGGGAAGGGAGGGTTAGGTTTAGGCTGCAGGGGAAGGGAGGGTTAGGGTTAGGCTGCAGGGGAAGGGAGGGTCAGGTTTATGCTGCGGGAAGGGGTGTTAGGTTTAGGCACCACCCGGGAGAGTTATGGTTAGGCTGCGGGGAGAGGGGGTAGGCTTAGGCTGCGG
Organism: Pseudophryne corroboree; assembly: GCF_028390025.1. Lineage (NCBI taxonomy): Eukaryota > Metazoa > Chordata > Amphibia > Anura > Myobatrachidae > Pseudophryne > Pseudophryne corroboree. The sequence goes on along the minus strand of NC_086444.1, from coordinate 105,778,447 downwards.
GTAGGAAGAGATAGGGGGGCATTAGGGTAAGGTAAGTATACTTACCTTTCCACTGTTGGGATTCCCAGCAGTATCCTGACCGCCGGCATCCCAAATGACGGCATTTCATACCCAACACGTTTTATACTAGCATTGACAGTGCAGAATGCATTAATGATTGGGAGTGGTAAAGTATCTGATTTTTAACTGTTAACTCAAGTAGTATGAAAGCATCAGCGAAGATCAAATGTAGAGGGATCTCTCCTTGCCTCCTGACTGAAGTAGACAGCAAAGAGGCTGGGTGACACAATGCATATTGAATTGCATCATCCTAGCCCTGCCCCCTGCTGTACATATCACAAATTGCAGTTTGGAACGGCAGAGGAGGGTCACAATTACGCATTTTAAAGTGCCACGTACCATGGTTATTAGGATCAGGGGTATGTCCGCGATATAAAGGATGCAGCTTGACGTCCCCATCTATAAAATAGGGTTACCCTGTCTGCACTGGCGTATTTATATTGGGTGCAGTAAATGTGGTGCACATGGGCCCTCTGGGTTCAGGGGGGCCCACACCGTACACCCTGCACCCATTATTTTTAATACTTACCCTCCAGAGTCCCGCGGCGCAGCAGCAGCGCTGCAGAAATCACTGGGAAATTGGCACTGCACCATTTTCTCTGTGTTTCATGCATGCACAGTAGGAAGATCACTGGGAAAATGGCCGCTGCACCATTTGTCCGGAGATCTGCGCATGCGCTCTAGACTCTGGGACAGTGCTAAGGTATCCTAGGGACCCTGGTGCCCAGAGATACAACGCTGCCGCCGGCTAGAGAGGAGGAGGCCCTGACAGAGGCTGTACATGGGCCTCCTCCTCTCTAGATACACCCCTGCCTGTCTGGGACTCTCCGAGAGCAGTTGGCAAGTATGGGTAACAGGCTTCTTAATTCCATCCTGTTGTGGACACTTTGCCAAATATCTTGAAAGAGCATTTCAGGCTTTGAGAAGAATATAGGGTTAAAAATGCAAAGAAAGAGTGATGCCCAATTTCTGTAGTAAAATTAGTTGGGGTACAGTGATGGTCTTCACTAGAAACTTGCTTAAAAAAACAGGAAGCGCTTAAAGAAATGGCAATAACAGTCCTCTGACCTGGAAAGGACACACTTCCTAATAGGGACATCTAGATTCAGCAGCAGAACTCTCAGAAGATAATAAAGACAATTTCTTCAGCTGCATCTGAGTCAGACAGTGCACAACTGTCTAACTTTTCATAGTCCCAAATGTAAATTCTTTATTAGCATCGAGGTCTTACACCATCAGTTTATTCTGCTGCAAATCTCATAGGTACACGATTCGAAATACAACAGTTGCATTCGCAGTTACTGCATTTGTCTTCACTGAAAACCAAGCGACACACTTAGGACTTGGTGTCCGGAAAGCAGTGAGATGTTGCAGAATACAGAAGATCTTTAGGTGTTTGGTCCAGTAATGCAGTCTGGGACTTCCCTATGCCTATCCTGGTAGGAGATCCTCAGCAAGACGCATTCCGGAATACCTCTTGCTTGTAGCATACTTCAGATTTCTTCGACATCTGCTTTGTGGGAAATACCCTCGCCAAATCAAGGCATAGATGATTATGTACAAGAGTAGGCCAGCTTGTGTCGGCTCCGGCCAACCGTCAGATTTCCAAAGTTTGTGAGCATGGTAATAATGAAGCATCAGAAGACACAGAAACTGCTGACAGAGATAGCTCAGAACCCTGACTGTACTCAGTGAGTCATTTCCAGCAGGTGTTTGTATTATTTATATATCTGTTATGCAATGCTGATGATGGTTTCTTGCAGAACTTGAGGCTCCAGGTGTAACGAAAATGATAAAGTTTAAAGCAAAAACTGTGAATCCGTAATTAATGTCTGAATAAACTACACTTTTCCAATTAATACATTTACCAAATAAGAAAATCTATTGAGCTAACTACCATATTTACCTGCATGCAAAACAAACATATTTGCACCCCTTGCTTTGCAACATTGCAACATGGCTTGTTCTAGATACAAAGTTACCTCATAATCAGCCCCATAATGTTTCCAAGACACAACTCCTTTTCTCAGACGTGTCACATCCGTCCCTTGTGCCGTCCACAACATAAAATAAACCTCGCTTACACATTCCCATTGATATAACAATATATTTACTCACTTGTGTCATCTCTCTGATGGAAGTGATACTGTCCAGTGCTTTCATAACTCTCTCATAGTTCTTTTTCTGTGGAAAGAAAAATACAGCTTAGTCAGTGATAAAGTATAAAGAAAGTGAAAATGCAACGTACTAGGCAGAGCCAACATTCCAGCCTGGTCCTGTTGGAGTGTACTGCATCATGGGGGTCATTCTGACCCGTTCGCACGCAGCAGTTTATCGCTGCGGTGCAAACAGGTGCGGAATGCGCATGCGCGGTGGCCGCAGTGCGTGTGTGCGATGTTGCCCGGCGACAGGGGTCGCCTGGTTACGGCGCATCTTGAGAAGGAAGCGGTTGCAGAGTGGACCGCAAAGAAGATGGACAGGAAGAAGGCAGACCTGGGCGTCACCATAGCGTTTCCAGACGTTTTCGGGGAGTGGATTTGAAACGCAGGCGTGTCCAGAAGAACGGAGGGCGGATGTCTGACGTCAAAGCCGGCTCCTGCATCGCTGAGATCGTCGCACAGGGTAAGTAGGTATAGGGCTGGTCTACTTCTGCTTGAAATTTGTTTCGCTTAGCAGGGCTGCACAAGCGATCGCAGCCCTGCTAAACTAAAATACACTCTCCCATAGGGTGTGCTAGTTGTTCGCAGCAGCAGCAAAAAGTTGCTGGCTGCGATCAACTCGGAATGACCACCGATATACAGAGTGTGAGGTGTCATCATATAAAAAACTACAGGCAGAGGTGGAACTGTGAATTGCACCGGGGCCCTTAAGGATTAAGGGCTCCACTGCTGCAACAGGCCAGCAGTGACTTATCCCCTGGCCCACCGCAGACCATTTTGAGCAATGTCAGATGAATGGCCCAGTGCAGAGTGTCACACTAGGGTGTTTTTGTGAATCCGTTGGACTCTGACCAACTAAAGGAGGAAACTAGGAGTACGAAGAAAATTCCTTACTGATATACTTTATTGAAGAAACAAACAGACTTCAATGCAACTGATGAATAAAAAGTCTGAACGTAATGAGAGGGAAATTATGATGATTCACTGGAGGTAGTTCATGCGAGTGACGAACGAAGGATATGGAGAAGCTGTGGTATGCTGTGAAGACTTTACGGAAAGAATGCAGACTCTGGATATTCAAAAGACGAGGTTGAGACACTGTTAAGAACTGCGGTAATTGTAAAACGAGGCTGGACCACAGTTAAGAATTCTGTGACTGTGCCTTTAAAACAAGACTGAAGAATGCTGTGGCTGTGTCTTTAAGACGAGACTGAAGAATACTGTGACTGTGTCTTTAAGACGAGACTGAAGAATACTGTGACTGTGTCTTTAAGACGAGACTGAAGAATACTGTGACTGTGTCTTTAAGACAAGGCTAAAGAATATTCTGAAGAATCTGGGACCCCACCACGGGACCTAGGATAGACCGGCAGTACCGTCCAGTTAACTGTACAACGTACTGGGGAGCTGGCGGGTATCAAACAGCGAGGAATGGCTAGCAATCACAGGGAGCGGATTAGGGACCAGGGCACTTCGATGGACACAAATAAATCTGCAGTCGCACAGAGCTGGGATGCTGTCTAATAACAACAAATCACTGGCAGAGAGTGCCTAAAGTCCAGATTATTTATAGGAAGTGAAGCCGCGGGATTGGCTAACCACTTAACCCAGTGAAGCTCATTGGCACAGGATAATCTGGTCTCCAACATGGACGCCTCCTGTGCTGCAGACACACAGAAGCACTGCAGCCTTCCTGATCCTTAATCCTCCTGGCCTCCCAGAAGTCACATCTCCCTCACTGCTGACCGCCCAGCCGCCCGCAGCCATACCAGAACCACGGCAGCTGTACCAACAGCGGCCAGACCCCGCAGCGGTGAGCGCCCGCTCCATGACCCACTGCGGCCGCACAACAGAACCAACAGCAGCTCTAGCAGCGGACAGTCCCCGGACTCTGCTGGAGTGAGTACCCGCCTCATGACACAGAGAGCTGGGTGGGCCCCAATGCCTGAGGGACCTGTCCCTTACCGAAGGTATGCAGGGCTGACCTTGTGTGTGCTGGACTGATAGAGGAGTCCTGTCACCTATCAGTGCAGATGATCATAGCCACATACTGCCTCTAATTAAACATTAAACATAGCTGTACATTTTTTTTCTGATTCGCTGCTGTCTGTGAATTAAGGGTGGCTCACAACCAGTGTAACTGGCACTGTCAGAGTCTGCCTGACCGAGTGCAACTGAGGAAAGAACAAGGGACGGGGGCCCCTGTCAGAGTCAGAGCAGGGTTGGCTGTGTTTCTGCCCCACTAAGGTACATGCCCTCTCTTCTCCACACAGCACAGTACATTGTGCTTGTACTCCTGTCACCCTCTGCCTCTCCCGATCACCCTCCCCATCACTCCCTGCCTCCCCCTGTCACTTACTGCCTCCCCTGTCATCCGCTGCCTCCCCCTGTCTCCCACTGCGTGTGGCATATTGTAAAGAGGGAATCCCAAATTATATTTTTGCACCTGGGCCCACCACTAACAAGTTCCGCCACTGACTACAGGCACAGCCACCACATGTACACTCAAAGAGACAGGAAATATCGCACCTCGGTGGTAGAAGGAAAATATTGATTTATGAATACATTGATTTTGAGGTGTAAATTGCGGCTTCTAATGAATTTAGAGTTGAAATGCCTCAGCAAAGCTTGTTAAGTGCCTGCTATCAGTGTAATATCTACAACCAACTGGTACGGGGCTAAAGAAGAAAAAGATGTAATTTCATTTTTCTCCCGTGATGGTACTGCAGGGATGTCAGACCTGAAATCTCTAGTTATACTGGGTTATTTATTGGAAAAAGAAAACCCAGATTCTTGAAATAGGCTGTCTGCCTGATTTTGCCTGTAGATAACACATTATTGCTGCGATTTGACAATGAATTCAACTGTTTGTTTCCATGGTTACAGAAGTTACAAAGGAAGGTCATTTATCATATGGCTGTCAAATAGCAGCAACAGTGCTCAGTGATTTTAAGTTGGAAGTAAAGCAGAAAAGCCAGCAACGTTGCACCGGGAACAAACCATGGGCCTAATTCAGACCTGATCGCTCACTAGCTATTTTTTGCAGTCCTGCGTTCGCATAGTCGCCGCCTATAGGGGAGTGTATTTTTGCTTTGCAAGTGTGCGAACGCATGTGCAGCCGAGCACTACAAAAATATTTTGTGCAGTTTCTGAGTTGCCCAGGACTTACTCAGCCGCTGCGATCACTTCAGCCTGTTCTGGGCCGGAATTGACGTCAGACACCCGCCCTGCAAATGCTTGGACACGTCTGTATTTTTTTCAAACACTCCCAGAAAACGGTCAGTTGACACCCACAAATGCCCTCTTCCTGTCAATCTCCTTGTGATCGGCTATGCGAATGGATTCTTCGTTAAATCCATTGCTCAGCAACGATCCGCTTTGCACTCGTACGACGCGCCTGCGCATTGCGGTGCATACGCAGTTCTGACCTGATCGCAGCACTGCAAAAAAACGCTAGCGAGCGAACAGGCCTGAATTAGCCCCAATGTTTCTATGCAAGGGGTGCAAGAACATTTATTGCTTTTGCATGCAGGGTAAATATTGGCTGCTTTTGCATGTAGCACACAAATGCTTCACAGCTGTATTGTTAAGATGGCTACACACAATGTGCTTTTTCTGGTCGACCTAACAATCAGTCCAATTCGTCTGCTAGTGGAAGGTCCCGATATCGGCGCTACTCTAATGAATTTGCATTTGCATGCCCTAAAGGGGGATTACGTAGTTCCAAAGAAATTGTAGGCAATAAAGTCAGATTAGTGAAAGTGTCCACACACTGCACAATATCGAGAGGTTTTGGACAATACAGTATCTTCTGTTTTATCGGCGTTTGGCCAAAACAATTATGCCATACTTGCCTACCTGACCCTCTCCATGAGGGAGAAAATGCTCTGTTCCTGGACTTTCCTGGTAATGTATGATTGCCATCACCTGTGGTGAAACACCTTTCTTATCAATTAACTAGCTCACCACAGGTGATGGCAATCATACATTACCAGGAAAGGCCAGGAACAGAGCATTTTCTCCCTCATGGAGAGGGTCAGGTAGGCAAGTATGCATTATGCCTACACACTACAACAAAAAACAGTCCGATCGCCAGATAATTGCCAAAGTAGCCTGATAATTGTATAGCATGTACCTAGCTTTACACTATAACTTAGATTTGCATTAGGACACACCCATCCCAAATCTAATCCTCTGCACTTGTTGCATCTGCCCCACCTGCAGTGATGCAAGGTATTACCAACATGCATTCAAATAATGGCTTGCATATTTATAGTATGAGCTTTATCATGCCAAAAATAAATTTGGAAACCTGTCAGAGCTACATGGGAATAAGGAGTGATGGAGGGATGAGGCTGAATAATGGTTGGGGGTCCTCGCTTCAACTCTTGCACTGGGGCCCAAGGGCCCAGAGATATAATACATAAATAAGAAATGTTAACACAAAGAAAATTCCCAGTAACTACAAATAAACTTACATTGTAGATTATGGACACATTTATACACAATATGTTATAAATACACTTGCATGACTGTAAAAAAGACAAGTATATACAGGGATAAAGAAAGGGATACAAACTTACTCTTGGATTAAAGGCCAGGGCCTGAGGATCATTAGGGTCTACCACCGAAGGATATGGCTCAAATATAACAACCTTCCTTGGAGAGTCCAAAGCAGAGCGACACATTGACACTAGGAGGTCTACAACCTAGGAATGGGGGGGTGGGGTGGGGGGGGGTGACAGAAAGAAGGGATTTTCTGCAGAGATTATATGGGTAAGAAGTAACAGGTCTCCAATTTCAAATTAGATTATTATACAGTATAAATTATTTATATTTACTTGTTCATGATAATTTAAGAAGTCTATCAGTAAGTAACAGTAAAAGCATGACACACCTATATGGTCCTTAGCATATGTCTCCAAACAAGAACTGCAGAGTTCCTGGAGATGGTGGGTGGACGGATTTATACTATCTGGAGAAAGAGCCTCTTAGATCTGACTCCTACTTGTGCCTCAGACCTCTCATTACCACCTCACTCCTGCCTACAAGACTTCACCTGTGCCATCACCCACCTATGCGCAGATGGACTGGGTCTGAACTTCAACCCCGGCATCCATGTGTGCCTACAGTCACGCCTCATTGGGGCGTGTCACGAATAACGGATGTGGCCTAGCGGCAAGCCACAGCTCTCTACATGCTGGCCAAGCAGAGTGTTGGGAGACAGAGCTGCTCTGCCACGATTTTAGGCCGGACAGGCCCATCAGGTCATCAGCCCTTCTGGAATTTACCAGAAGTGCCAGAAGACCAGTTCAGTCTGGCACCTATACAATTTCTACCATGTCCAATCAGACTTTCCCCAGCGGTTACATCTCTAAATACAATTTAAAAACCTACTTACTTAACAGAACCCATGGCGGTAACAAGGAGGATGCAACTAGAGCCACTGTGCTGGGGCCCCCTTTTGCAGCTTGCAGGATGTGTTCTTCTGATGATCCTGAAGACCTATCTTTCTGCTCCAGGTGCATGATCTGTGATGTCATGATGTCACCTGCACCAGGGGGCATGTTCGCCCTGCTACAGCACATATAGAACCTACCCTACCCCATCTCTACTTCTAATACAGGTACATCCTCATTCCTGCTCCAAACCCCACAGGCCCGCCCTGTCTCCTTTGTCCTCTTCCAACCAGATTGTAAACTCTCATGAGCAGGGCTATCCCTAGCCTTTGTTTTGACGTCTGCACTTTTGCCCCCTGCGGGCCCATTTTTTGTATGCTGTTTGTTGTACTGCCCAGCAAATTGGTATAGACCCTCTAAAAAGTAACATTACTTTTACATACCTGAGCACCGGTTGCAATTTCATCTGCAGCTTCATTCATTACACCCAGTGTCTGAAAAGCGAATACACACAGCTCCCTCTCACACACAGTGGGCTATCAAAAGACAGATGTGACACAAATTAGTTATATGCACGTACAATGGAATATACAGAATTTTGCAAACAGCAGACTAGAATCTAAAGTGAGAAAGGATTTCAAACTAAAAACATATTTGTAGTATCCAACAATCAAGAGTTCCTATCAGGGATACTGTAAGGATGGGGACAAAGGACAAAAAGGGTCCTACATACAAACCACTGAGAATGCAGATCCGGCACGCAGCATCTTACTTTTGTACAAACAAGCCTAGTCTCCTAAAATGGAATCAGTATCACGGCTGTGGGATCCCGGCGTTCAGCATACCGACGACAGAATTCCAACAGCCGGAATACCGGCGGCAAGCGCATGGTGTCCCCTCGCGTGCTTGCTGCGCTCACCGCGCTTTGGGTACAGTGGCGAATTTCACCTCAAGTGGTGGCGTGGACCACCACCCAAGTGGGAGATCCGGGCGCCATTTCACCGGCATCGGTATCCTGACCGCCGGCAATGTGATTGCCTCCCCCTAAAATACGGTTTGTCGAGAATCATGTAAAAAGAAAATGCCCAAATTGTACTAGTACCGACTTTACTTGCTCTCAAAAGTAATCCCTCATTGGGAATCATGTTTGAACATTTGCAGTAATCACACAAGTGGACTTTTTAAGATCCAATTTTATTACAAGATATGTGTCTTAACTGCAGTGTATTTAAGGATCCTTCGCATCATAAACCTCAATTGATTTATTAAGTTGTGATATTATTTCATGTATTGGGTGACTGTTTATATAGACAGTACTTACTAGGGGGCCTTGTTCAGAGAAGTACGCTACTGCAAGTGCGATTTTATATGCAACGCAACTGCCGATATCAGCAAGTAATGAAAAGAGACGCCCACCGGAGCTATGGGAACTCATTCACAATTGCGTACACATACGCAGTCTATACACAAGAACAAGGCACATCGGGATTAAGGGTAGTCCTATGGCGGCGCAGACTGGACTCGGCAGTAGTCACACAGGCGCCATGTTTTGGTACGTTAGAGCTCGCAGCTGATGTCATATACACGCCCTGAAAACAGCCATGATACGCATGCTTTTTTATGACCACTACCCGCTAAACCATGTGAACACCCCCAGATGGTAACTTCCTGTCAATCACTTTGCAATGGGAGCCTCGCTGCGTGCGGGTTTGAAGCGGCACCTTGACGCGCACAATGCGAACGCAGCACATGCGCAGTCTGATGATAATCGCTTACTTCCCTGGAATATCAGCTTTGTGCACTTCTCTGAATCAGGCCATAAGTCCTAAACAAATCTGTTTATCTGCAATATTTGTCATTTACTTTTACAAACTCTGGACGCATAATCTATTTATGCTACCATTTTTACCTAATACATATAAGTCATTTTTAAAAACGCATTTATAGTGAGTGAAACTACCTAGCCATACAGAACAGCCAGATAATCACATAATCTAGACCTACAATTTAAGACACAGCATTCTGCACATAATAAAACTTTTCCCAACGGACTGGTAGCACTTGGGGGAAACAAACTACTTACAAACATAAAGTGGATTTGGAATCACATATAGGGGTTTATTCAGGTTTGTTAGCAAACCCAAAAAAACCCACACCAATGGGCAAAACCGTGCTGCACTGCAGGTGGGGCAGATGTAACATGTGCAGAGAGAGTTAGATTTGGGTGTGGTGTGTTTAAACTGAAAATTGCAGTGTAAAAATAAAGCAGCCAGTATTTACCCTGCACAGAAACAATATAACTCACCCAAATCTAACTCTCTCTGCAAATGTTACATCTCATTTTAACATTAAATATTGTTTTGTCTGGTGTGTTTATGAGTAAGATCTATTTTAAATATCCCCTTAATCTGCTATTCAAATTTAACCTGGATACATACTTGTCCAATTCTCATCCTATCTGACCTCCGACCTACCAGACTTTTACGCTCACACAACATCTGGTTTCATCCAATCCTGGTCGTCTGGTAATGTCAAAATATTTTTAAACCTGCTGAAAAATCAGGAGACCTGATCGCCAATCACCCGACTAAGGGGGTAATTCAGATCTGATCACTGGGAAGCATTTTTTTCTGCCCTGCGATCAGATAGTCGCCGCCTACAGGGGAAGTGTATTTTCGCTGTGCAAGTGTGCGATCGCATGTGTAGCAGAGCTGCACAAACTGATTTTGTGCAGTCTCTGCGCAGCCCAGGACTTACTCTTCCAGTGCGATTGTTTCCTGCTGATTGGGGCTGGAGATGACGTCCGACACCCTCCCTGGAAACGATTTTCTGGACACTCCTGAAAAACGGTCAGTTGCCACCCACAAATGGCTTCCTCCTGTCAATCACCTTGCGAACGCCCGTGCATTCGGATTTTTCGCACCATCTCGTCGCGGGGCGCAGTTCGGATCTGATCGCCAGCTGAGCGCAAAAGCACAGCAGCGATCAGATCTGAATGAAACCCTAATATACAAGTGTGTACACATGCTCCTGTTCCAGTTCTTCTCCCGATTCATCCCTTTCAGACCTACCAGCAGGGTTGGGCTGGCCCACAGGGGTACAGGGGAAACACCCGGTAGGCCCCACTGTCTGGGCCCCCACCTCCTTCTATAGGAATCAGGTTCTAGGCTGTGGACTGTAAACTATACATTGTACATGTGTTACATTATACTGCACAGGACTATGGTGTATTATCTACAGTGCATTGCTGTTATTAATCTGATAAATTATCATGCATGCACTAGCAGTATTTACTCTATATAGTTTTCAAGAGGCCCGGACCATGCACTCTTTAATGGTTAAGCAAACCAATGTGGTGGCTGGCCACACCCACTCTGTAGACTTGCCACGCCCATAAACACGTGCCCTAACCACTACATTCCCCCGTTGGGCCCTTCGTGATCCAGTCTGACACTGGCTACCAGTCTGCATGAGATTGGAAGAGTGTGTACAGTGACATGATCCTTTCAGCAGATAGTTTCAGGAGATGCAGAACGTAAACTGGACAGTAGGAACGTGTCAGTAGTCTGGACAGGAGTTGGATCCTTGGAGAATTCGACAAGTGTGTGCCTAACTTTAGTCCCATCGGCTTTTGATGAGATCACAGCCTAATCTTTTTAAATTCTCTATCATAACAAAATAATTTGTGTACAGTTTCCAAGATTTTGGGTGGAAATTTATCAAAGTTTGCAGAGAGATAAAGTGGAGAGAGATAGATTGGAGATAAATAAACTGACAACCAATCAGCTCAGTCAGCACATTTTTCAAACACACGTCTGTAACATGACAGTTAGGAGATGATTGGTTACTTCATCTCTCTCCCCTACATCTCTTGGCAAGGTTTAATAAATATCCCCCTCCGTTGTATTGGAGACATATTGCAGTGGTGGCGTACGGTTCCTCCCTGTGCAGCCGGCACACTGACAAGTCTCCATTAAGGTATTGATTTTGACTAAAACTTAAATTAGAGTTTTCTATTGCTAATAGGAAAGAACAATTTTCCAGTAATTTCTTAGTGACTATCATTAAACAGAATGTGACAGCAACGGCAGATATTACTGGATAGGATATATTTTAGACGACCCACAATGTGTGATTTTAAAATTCTTGGTCTTAATAAAAGGAAAACTTGGGGACATGTACTAAGCAGTGATAAAAGTGGAGAAGTGAGCCAGTGGAGAAGTTCCCCATGGCAATCAATCAGCATTGACGTAACATTTATAATTTGCATACTATGGAAGTATACAGAGCAGCTGATTGGTTGCCATGGGTAGCTTCTCCACTGGCTCACTTCTCCACTTTTATCAATGCTTAGTACATGTCCCCAAGTTTTAATGGGATACACAACCCAGAGAGCCCCGGGCTACCACCCCAATCGCTCCTATTTTGCTAAGCCACATCCGCAGCCAGTGACCGGAGCTACCTGTGACAAGCTGTGTTTAAGGGACTAAAGGTGTGTGGAAGACACACTAGCTGAGGCCAGCACTCCAACAAGCCCGGGTAAAGAGTACACGCTCCCCCCATCCTCAACATCAATGACTACCAAATGTAAAGGTACTGTATGTAACAGTCAGGGCTGTTTCTAGCCAATTTGGCTCCCAGTGCGAGATTTAAAAATGCGCCCCCCCATGACATAAAAAAAATGTGCCACCCCCCCACACACACACACCTAGATAAAAAAAAAACACTTGTGCGCGCACCCGGCAAGGGGCCGTGGTCTCATCTAAATGGGTGTGGCCTCATTTAAATGGGCATGGCCTCGTCTGAAAAGACTACCTCACAATCCAGTTTTTGACCCTGCTCCAACAGATCACGACCACCACAGGAGAAAAAAAAATTCTACCATATTAAGCCCCACACAGTAATGCCCCCTGCACCATATTATGCCACACACCGCAATGCCCTTGATACATTAAATCCCCACACTACGGCAGGCAAAAGTCCCCATTTCACACATTACGGCAGGTGTCCCCATTTTACACATTGAGAGAGAGAGAGAGAATACTTACAGAGGCGATTACTGCTCTTCGGCCCGCCTCACCAGTCGCTACTCGCGCCGGCCTTTCCCTCTTCCTAACTTGGATCCCCATCTGTACTCCGCTTGGGGGGGGGGGGTTTCGCGGAGTGACGGGGTTGCGTCGTGACGTAACGGCGCAACCGCGTCATTCCGTGAAATTCCACCCCCCCGAGCGGGTTACTCGGGGAGAAATAGGAGGGGGAAGCAGGGAGCCACAGTTAGTGCCGCGGCGGGCTCCCAGTGCGATTGCACTGCTCGCCTGCCCCAAGAAACGGCCCTGGTAACAGTGGCCCTTCACTTGTCCTGTATGCCACAAGTGATTATTAGATACTGCTCTCATTCTTTCTCTATGGACAATAGCCGCATACCACTATACTTGTTATGTATGCTGGGGCATATTAATTCATCATTACAGCGATATCTACAAAAGTATTGAAAATAAAGTTTTATGTCCCATAAAATCTCCCTAAACCCACCATTTCTAACAATAAAATAGGAATGTTGGTAATTACCGGAATTTCACTTTGCCTACTTGCTTCTCTGTAATACATACCATCAGTCTTTGCATTGTGGCTAAGCACGCTATATGTTCAATGTAAACTTTATTTGGCATTAAAAAAATTACTCCAGCCAAAAACAAGTGAGCGGTACATTGAAGAAATAGCTTTATTTTTATGTGTATTGTCATACATGCATTATAAGAGGACACAAAATTCTACCAAAATTGATCACATCCTCACTATACACCTCTTATCACCCAAACACCACCCGTATTTAATGAGGATGTGCCAAGCTTGTGGCATTATATTCAAAAACACTTGAGGCTGTAATTGCTGCCAAAGGTGCATCAACAATGTATTGAGCAAAGACTGTGAATACTTATGTACATGTGTTTTCTTAGTTTTTTATTTTTAAAAAATTTGCAGAAATCACAAAAAAAAAGTGTAGAATTTTGAGGGAGAAAATGAATTTATTCCATTTTGGAATTAAGCTGTAACATAACAGAATGTGGAAAAAGTGAAGCGCTGTGAATACTTTCTGGATGCACTGTATGTATGCCTATTCTTTCATGTTACAAATTTTGGGGCCATTAGTATTTAGTAGGTATGAAGTGATATCACTTTTTCATAAAACAATTTTATTGATGCTTCTATGAATTTCAACTAGCGGGAAACATATATGATGTGTGAGTATACAGTTTCACCACATGATGGCACTGTTATAACAAAATGATTTATACATTAGTGCTGAATTTAAATGGTCCACTGCAGATTCTCTTCATGTTTTAATTCATGAAATACTTCTACATTGCTCAGCAGTTGTGAAATGAGATGTCAAATAAGTTGATGTACAGTAAAGCACCACACAACAGGCCATTGCTTCATTGCTCCAGCTCAAACGAGGAATTGGTGACTAATTTCATCAAAGGCACTCTAAATTCATAGCTTTGTACTTTAAAGTGTGTCACAACATGCATATTAAATGGAAATGTTATTACACAATAAAATAGTTCCAATACACTAGTAAACATAAAAAAAAGTATGTTTATTTCAGCTCCCAAATTTGATGAAGACTTATAATGTACTGTATATGTTACTTGGGGCGAGGGATGAAGAGGGGGTGCTGACATAGGTAAATAACAATCCAGGAGATTGACTACTGACATATTGTTTCTAAGATATGGAACTGAATTCCCATGGGCACTAGAACCGTAACATTACGAGATGGAGGTAAAAAAACCAGAAGGTTCTACCCAAATGCACCTAATTAAACAAGACCACACCTCTGTACTTCCTAAGAACGTTCTCTTTTGGGAGTATCATACAAAAAGGAGGATTATTATCCTGCACCAATCTATGTGGTTAAATGTTTAACGTTTAGGATTTAATAGTATTCTCTCATCACCCAGTAAATATGTATTTTGTAGGGTAACTCCTAGTATGCACGGCCCTGGCACTGTTTTTCTATTCAATTTAATGCATTTGTATTCTTCATTCATTGTTTTCTTGACTTTTTAGTATATTTTTATTTTATGATTGTGCATGTGTTATACGTCTAAAGTCTCTGCAGGATGTCCTTACAGGTCATCTAGGCCTTCTTATGACTTTACTAATATGATGCTGTACATTGTTTGACTCGTTGTTCATAATGCTTCTGACTCAATAAATACACTAAAAAATATATATATTTTGTCATCTTTAAATAAATAAAGGCAAAATATTGTTAAAATAATAGAAAAATAGTAAAGTGTTAAAGGAAGATACAGAATAGAGATTAACATTAGATATTACTGTACCCGCCCCTTGTTATAAATTAGAGTTCAATACTGTTATAATATTGTGCCGCTCATTAGTGTATATCTTTATTTGTATATAATAAATACTATACATTAAACTATGGCAACCATTTGTCAAAGTGCTCGCAAATAACAATGACACTGAGGCAGTGTCGGGCTGCGGCACGTAGGACCCAGTGTAGGAATGCGGTGCCAGGGGGCCATGCTTAGAGGCTTGGCTAACCATTAGTGAGTGCATGGTCTTGGCCCCTTGATAAAAATATATAGTAAATACTAATTGCGCATGCATGATAATGTACCAGATTAATTACAGCAATGCACTGTAGATAATACACTATAGTCCTGTGCAATCTAGTGCATACCTCCCAAGTGTCTTGTGGTTTGGTGGGGGGGGGGGGGGGTAGCAGTTGGGAGGCTCTTGCCACTCACTGCTCTGCACAGCATCTATTCACAGGAGACAGAGGGATTGGGGACATGCCACCAGTTCATAGAGCGGGATTGGGGACATGCCACCAGTTCATAGAGCGGGATTGGGGACGTGCCACCAGTTCATGCCCCCTCAGTGATGAAAACCAGGTGAGTGGCTCGCGATTGTGTCACTCCAGTGAAGACACACACCTTTTCTATAGGCCACACCCCCTTTTGGGTGTGGCTTCGCCGTGCCTGGGAGTCCTGCTTCCCCATCTCACAATGTTGGGAGGTATGCTAGAGCAACTTATGAATGATGTTTAATTCATTGCACAGTCTGGATCCTGATCCAGTTGGACCCATCGGGGGTTTCCACTGTATCCCTGTGGGTCAGTCCACCCCTGCACTGAGTGAACTGATGGATTCTCCAGTTTAAATCCCAGTGTACAGATGTGACCTTACTTACTGTAGCTTCAGTCACACCAAATAGCCCCTCTCGGCGCACCAAGTCCAGTGCGACTCAATGCTGAGATAAACATGCAGGCACTTATCCATCATGCAATACCATCAGGGAGTTGTCTGATTGGCTCCAAATTTATTCTGTAGCAAGACAACAATCCCAAACATACAGCCAATGACATTAAGAACTAACTTTAGTGTAAAGAAGAACAAGGAGTGGTGGAAGTGAAGATATGGCCCCGACAGAGCCCTGATCTCAACATTAAAGAGTCTGTCTGGGATTATATCAAGAGACAGAAGGATCTGAGCAAGCCTACTTCCACAGAAGATCTATGGTTAGTTCTCCAACATGTTTGGAACAAGCTCCCTGCCGAGTTCCTTCAAAAACTGTGTGCAAGTGTACCTAGAAGAATTGATGCTGCTTTGAAGGCAAAGGGTGGTCACACCGAATACTGATTTGATTTAGATTTCTCTTCTGTTCATTCACTTTGCATTTTGTTTATTGATAAAAATAAACTATTATCACATCTATTTTTGAAAGCATTCTTACTTTGCCGCATTTTTTTTCCACACCCGCCTAACACTTTTGCACAGTACTGTATATTATCCTACAGATTAGATCCCTGGTTTAAAAAAATTCAGTAAAAATAAATACCTGTAACATTTATTTTACAACTGAAAATGAATTCCTGGAATCAGTTGTTAACTGGATTTTAGGGGAATGGAAGCCATAATTACAGAACAGATGCACCTCAACATGACCTGTACACTGGCCATAAGTATTAAATAATTGCATTGCATTTTAAATACGCCTTTTAAATCATTGTCTCAGAATATAATTATCAACACTTTATGCTTTGCATTAGAAATGGTTATATCTGATGGGTTACTAATTATACAGTATATGGTTATTTATTCATATGGTGACATGTAGATAATATCTAATCAATGCCATATTTACTCTCCTGGACGCTGTATGCACACAGGAGTAACTATAAAAGTTATTAGTTTATTATTGCTGAAAGGTGCATAGCGATCAGTCAGCAAAGAGATTTTATCTGCCTAGTGAAAGTTAGGCCAGTATTGGATTGCTTGCTACAGTTTTACATTTATACCTTTAAGCGATGTTAATAAATAATCCCCAGAGTAGGAATGTTGTGAATAGTAGGCACGAGTGACCCACAGCACTGTTTCCAATTAAACTAGGTGAATTACTTGCAGAATGTATGAGGTATTTGTTCTGTTTTATTAAATAAACCTTCATCTGTACTGACAAATCGTGTTTGGCAGCCTAATCGCTTGGCACTTCCACTGCCCTCACACTAACCATTCACTCATTTGCCCTGCATAATACACGCTGCAGTAAGGAATGGAAGCTACGATTACATGTTGTGCTTAGAATCCAATTAAAGTTGATGTGTCCTGATTCATTTCTACCTTTAACAATGCAAACAAAAGTACTGACGGAACAAAACACCTGTTCAGAGAGCAGATAATAAATGACTGGTTTACATTCAAACTGGAAGACATGAAGAGAAGCCACAGAAAGTTAATTATCTAATTATTATCTAGTACAAACCCTATTTCATCAAATAATCGAGAGCATCTGAATCAACACATGAATACTGCATAATGCAAAACAGACAGCTGGTAACATCAGTGGTGAGAATCAATGGGATGTACCAGTACTATAGCGACCCTACTGCCCAGCGCTCCTCCCTCTGGCCCTGTACACACCTGTTAGAGACTAAGGCCTTGTACTCATGGCCAGTGGCGCAGAAAGGAGGAAGGGGGTACTAATTACCCAGCCCCCCCCTTCTTATCAGGCAGAAGCAGCTACAGCGCTTCTCCACAGCCCAGCGTAAGCTGCTGTGTTCTGGGCTGCAGTGTGGCCAGGAAGGCACTTAAAATACTATTTTTTTTCTAAAGGTTAGAGGCCAGACCTACTATAATTAGGCCACGCCCCCTGAAAAGTCCCTGGGCCCAGGCAGGCTCTCTACTGCCCTGCTCATGGCCATATTAAGGGCCACATGGGCCTGAGTCTGCAGATAATAAAGGGCCTTTTGTGAGAACCGGAACACCTGTGATCAGAGTCATGTGGGCTTGTATACCCCTACACTATCAGCCCCAATGTCTCCCCAACGACGGGAGATAAAGTGGAGGAGTTGCCCATAGCTTCTACAGATGTGTCCTCTCCTCATACATGACTGCTGCAGCCCCTCTTGGCGAGCAAGATCCTGAAACTGTGTCTTAGTCACAACGCAATGCCCAAGGTCGCACCAGGAGACTGCGCTGTTTAATTTTATAAGCAACACTTGTCACTTGTACATTGTGCATGACTGAGCCTCTGACTTTGCTTGTGAAGTGCTACGATGCAGCGGCCACAGCTTATTCCCATGTAAAGTCCTGTTGTGCCTGTTGAGCGCCTGTGTACGGCCTTTCCCAGTGCAGGAAAGTGAGAGAGCTGTATGGTGTGAGCCATTGTGACACCGGGATTATATTGCTGGCTGTTAGAATAGCAAAAGAGGATTTAAGGACAACTCCAGCTGAAGATTAAGGGGTCTGTTTACTAAGACTTGGGGGGAGATGTACTAAGCCTGAAAAGTGATACATTTCACAGTGATAAACTGCCAGCCAATCAGCTCCTAACTACCATGTCACTGGCTGTGTTTGAAAAATGACAGTTAGGAGCTGATTGGCTGGTACTTTATCACCGTGATATTTATCACTTTTCAAGGCTTAGTCATCTGGCCCTTGGAGAGAGATAAAGTGGACGGAGACAAAGTACCAGCCAACCAGCTCCTGTCATTTTACAAACAATGGGGTCGATTCTATTCGGCAACTAATGAATAGCGCCGGGAATTAGCTCCCGACGCTATTCAATTCAGCGATGGCCCGTTCTCGCCGACAAAACAGGTTGAATTGTCGGGAGAACGGGCATTCTCCGACTTAACTCCCGGCGCGAGGCTGATTCCCGACAGAATCAGCCTCGCGCCGGCCGCGAGGCATCACTTTTGTCGGGTTTCTCTTCTCATCCCCCGGGGATGAGAGAAGAATTCCCGACAATTGCAGGTAATTAGTTGCTGAATTGAATAGCGTCGGGAGCTAATTCCCGGCGCTATTCATTAGTTGCCGAATAGAATCGACCCCAATGCCTGTAATGCGGCAGTTAGGAACTGATTGGCTGGTGTTTTATTTCTCTCCATTGTATTTCCCTCCAAGCCTTAGTACATAGACCGCCAAATTCACTAAATTCCTATCAAATTAAAAGCTCTTTTTAACTGAGGTGAAATACTTTTCTCATTTGGTGCCCTGGAGCCCAAAGTCCCCAGGCGATCATGCTGCTCCCTTCTCTGCTACTATGGACTGCCTATTTCTATGGGTCAATGATGTTGGTAATGACCCCTAATCTTAAAAAGGTAGTTTGCAGTGGAAGTGGGCCCGACTTGTATTTAGAGATGTGCGGTTCGGTTCTCCAGAAATCCGAACCCACTCAAGATTTTGTGTACTGAACCGCATTAAAACCTAGTCCGGATCCACAGAGGAGATCTGAGTGCCGGTTCAGATCTTTACGCAGTCTGGAATTCTGGTTTTAAATCCTAATTTCGGGTTTTGGATTGCAAAAGTTACAGGATTTTAACTGAATTTTATCACTTTTTATAAATGATTATTGATTTTTTTTTGTATTATTTTTTTATCGATTTTAAACCAAACAGAAATCCGAATCCAAACCAAAACACTTGAGGGTGGTTTTGACAAAACCAAAACATGATGTATAATTAGAACTAAAATCAAAACACAGGGGTTCCCGCAACTCTCTAACTGTGATACAGGTAAGGTAAATTCACAATGTGGCTCTTTTCAAAGCTTCTTTGGCGGCTTTGAATGCTGGTCTTAAAGGGGCAATAATATTAAATACAAAACCGTAAATGTCTTGTATTTCATTTTATTGCCACTTTTGAATCCATTAGCCAACCGCCGCGCTCTTCACTTCAAAAGTGCTTCATAGCATATTTACCCCGTTGTGATGATGAAAACTATCAACTGCGGAACACATTGTTTAGACAGTAATTCCACCAGTGACATCTACAAGACAATGCTCCCTCAGAGTTGAGTGATCTGGAAATGAAACAGTTGAAAGCTTTATCTAATGATGACTCCTGAGTCCTGATGGCCAGATTGCTGCTCAGACCACAATGGAATTTTCCTTAAAAAAGTTTTTAACACTTTTCTTTCCAGAGACAGCGCTACCAAGGAGAACTACACCATTCAAATCAAAGTGAGCAGTCAAACAATAAAAATAAAAATCGTTCACTATTTTTAATGAAATTCATTGAAAAGGTTCATTTAATTTTACACATCCTCGATTTTTCATGATATTACTTGGTTATAGACCACCTCTGCACTATGGGGGTATTCAGAGTTGTTAGCAAACCAAAAAAGCAAACTAATGGGCGAAACCATGTGCACTGCAGGTGGGGCAGATGTAACATGTGCAGAGAGAGTTAGATTTGGGTGGGTTATTTGTTTCTGTGCAGGGTAAATACTGGCTGCTTTATTTTTACACTGCAATTTAGATTTCAATTTGAACACAACCCACCCAAATCGAACTCTCTCTGCACATGTTACATCTGCCCCACCTGCAGTGCACATGGGGGGTCATTCCGAGTTGTTCGCTCTGTAAATTTTTTCGCATCGCAGCGATTTTCCGCTTAGTGCGCATGCGCCATGTCCGCACTGCGACTGCGCCAAGTAAATTTGCTATGCAGTTAGGAATTTTACTCACGGCTTTTTCTTCGTTCTGGTGATCGTAATGTGATTGACAGGAAGTGGGTGTTTCTGGGCGGAAACAGGCCGTTTTATGGGTGTGTGCGAAAAAACGCTACCGTTTCTGGGAAAAACGCGGGAGTGGCTGGAGAAACGGAGGAGTGTCTGGGCGAACGCTGGGTGTGTTTATGACGTCAAACCAGGAACGACAAGCACTGAACTGATCGCAGATGCCGAGTAAGTTTGAAGCTACTCAGAAACTGCTAAGAGGTGTGTAATCGCAATTTTGAGAATCTTTCGTTCGCAATTTTAAGAAGCTAAGATTCACTCCCAGTAGGCGGCAGCTTAGCGTGTGTAAAGCTGCTAAAAGCAGCTTTCGAGCGAACAACTCGGAATGAGGGCCTTGGTATTGCCCATTAGTGTGCTTTTTTTGTTTTATTAACAAACCTGAATAATCCCCTATAAATTGTACATTTACTAAGAATTATGTTTGCCTAAGATTGCATTCTAGGGCGAGTTTAGCCTTTATTTTTTTAAACTCAGAGGTTTACTAAATAATATGGGAGTAAAATAAGGATTTGAACTGCAAAACATGTCTGAATCTGCAAATACAATTCAATACACCATCGGTCCAAGTACTTTCTATAGAAAAGAATGCAACACGGAAATTTACAAAGACTCGTGTTTATAAACACAAAGCAAACTTGGGACAAAATACACTTTGCAAATATACGTCCCTGAGAGCAGCGTGTTTGTACAAGCCTGCGGAGGATAGCCCTAGGCTTCAGCCCAGGCCAGGTCTAGACTGTAGACGGGGAACCCCTTTATTTGGGGGTGTTTCCTCTTCCCCGGGAATCCCCGCCTGGGGGGTGGGGCGGGGGGTGGGGGGAATTAATGCTTTGGCCGGGGACATGCACTGAGGCTGGAGGGGGGGAGGTTCAGGGGAAATTTGCGGAAAAATTATTTCACAGAAAGGGTAGTGGACAAGTGGAATAGCCTCCCATCAGAGGTGGTAGAGGCTAAGACAGTAGAGCAATTTAAACATGCATGGGATAGACATAAGGATATCCTTACAAAGAAATAAGGATCAAATAAGGTTAGAGATAAAAATAATGTAAAAAAAAAAAAAAAAGGGGCAGACTAGATGGGCCAAGTGGTTCTTATCTGCCGACAAATTCTATGTTTCTATGTTTCTATGACATCCGGTGAAGTACCGACAGGCAGAATCCCAATCACCGCCGGGTATTCCCATTCAGTTAGTGGGTCCATGCCACCGAGTGGGAATATAATCTGTGATGAGCGAAGACGGGATGACACTTTAAGTATACTGACAGCCGGCATCCTACTGTATCTGCCACATGCTTACATATGTATTCCCCCTGAGTATGTGCTATTCACAAAGCCCCTACAGTATACGTACAGCAAACTATTTTATACGTGTCTGAACTTGGGAGTATTTTGCCCAGTGTCAGATATTTTAGAGGTGTTACCACAAATATAATAAATATATGTATATATCTTTTTATGCATATTTTCAGCCTCTGTCGGATGCTACATGTGAAATACATACGAAAACGTTTACATACAGCTGGTCTGAAGATCCTAAAATCTTCTTCTACCAAGAGAGAATCTTATAACATAAACGCCAGTTGCTCCATGTGGTTAAACTCATAGAAAACAAACACAAAACAGCATATAGAGGTCTCCTATACAGTCCATTGGGACAGATGTATTAAGCCTTGTATAGGGATAAAGTGCCAGCCAATCAGCACCCAGTTGCCATGTTACATGCTATGTTTGAAAAATGACACTTAGGAGCTGATTGGTTGCTAGTTTATCTCTCTCCAGTTCATCACCCCTATAAATGTTGATAATCAGCCTGCAGAAGCTGCACTTCCAACTGGGGAGCCCCCCCCCTCCCCCCCCCCCGCTAATTTAGCACAGCTACGATCATCCTCCCTGACATGTGGGGGGACACCCAGCACAGGGCTAGTCCGTCCCGCATGTCAGTGCCGCCCCCCCGCAGTAGTGCAAAGGCATTGCACAGCGGCGATGCCTTTGCACTTCAAGAGTAGCTCCCGACCAGTGCAGCTTTAGCGTGCTGGCCGGGAGCTACTCGTCGCTCCCCGGCCCGCAGTGGCTGCGTGTGACATCACGCAGCCGCTGCGGCCCGCACCCCGTTCCTTCTGGCATGTGCCGGCGCACTACGGCGCTGGTGCATGTGCAGTAGAGACCCGTTCGCTCAGTCAGAATGTCCCCCCTTGCTGGAAGGCGCATATTAATGGAAAGGTTTTTTTGTGCAATCTATGCATGCAATGATAGCTGGAATCTGTGTGGTTGCTATGGGAGATGTCTGCACTTGTCCTCTTTAGAAATACGCCGCTCAGAGAAAACTTCCAAGCAGCGTATATTATTGCTCTAAGTCCCAAATGATTCACTAATTAAATTGCTTTTTTTTACTGTAAACATAGACGTTGCTAGGTATTATACTGTAAGATCATGCTAATTGCAGCAAAGCCGTAGTGCAGTGTAGCGTATCGTAGTGTAACTAATTGCCATAACTGCTCGGTGAGAGGTCACTGTACTACCATGTAAATTTTCCCAGTTATGACTGAAGAGGAAACTATTTACCGCAGATGTAGAGATACCTATGCTATCCAGAGCTAAAATTATCTTATGCACACAATATTTGCTATTTCTGGGTAGTATAGAATGCATCTACAATACATATTATTAATTACAATAGGACATGGAGATTTGGCATGATGGCGCCTTTAAAAGCAGGTGGTACTGTGCTGTACGGTATAATACCAGTGCAAAAAAATTGTCTGTTTTTTTACCTTTAAAAAAATTTGTGGACAATAATCTGGATTATTGAGGTGATAAAAAAAAGTCACCTATATCAATTATTGCTTCAAAAAGAATAATTTATTTTCTGAAACAAGTATGGTACTTCAGCGAAGTGAAGAATTTCACAGAAATATGGCAGTGTCTAGTGAGTAACTTATGACAGTTTGTAAAGGCTCTCTTGTGTAGACAACTGGCTATAAGGCATAATTAAACATGTTAGAACATAAACTTACCCTCAGCATTGGTCCATTTTGAAACACATGAGGTTCGTCACAAACCACGCAGTACTCATTTAGCACAGGTATTCTTTGTTCAGCAAACTCTATCGTCTATAAAAAAAAACAAAAAGGAAAACAATCAGTAAATAACATGTACTGACAGAGAGTAACGCATTTGCAATGTGAACCTAGCAATGAGGTGGAATCCAGTGAGCAATTAACACAGCCTAAAGGGATCTTTCATTGAAATTATTGGTCAGTACACGTCAACAGTCTTCTACATGCAAGAATGTCCGAAAATACTACACACTGCATTGGGGTCCGGTATGTAATACCGGCGGTCGGAATCTTAATAGTCAGGAGACCAACGCCAGAATCCCAACAATTCCAACTTGGGTGGTCGCATGGACCACCACCCGAGTGGGAACTTGGGGCTTGTGTCAAGATTCAGACCGGCAGCATTTTGCCGGCTGTCGGGATTCCGGCGTCAGTCTCCTGACCGCCGAGATTCCAATAGCTGGTAGATTAACTGCATCCCCTGCATTCAATGTCTTTTCTCCTGTACATTTCAAAAAGTATCATTGCATGCTTCATAGAGATCATTCATTTCTATGACAGATCCAGTCAGATTGCGGCCATCCTACAGTGAGTATGGCTGAAAAAATGGCAGCTGAAAAATGTTTTCTTCATACGTGCCCAAACACGTGGTGGCACAGTGGTTAGTGTTGCAACCTTCACAGCGCTGGTGATGTTGGTTTTAATCCACTTTATGGTGGAATGTGTGGAGTTTGTATGTTCTCCCCATGTCTACAAGGTGTTTCCTCTGTATTCGCTCATCCTCCTGCAATTCTCTCTAGAGTACTGTGGACTATACTGAAACTACATAAATAAATAATAAGACAAAATAATAGGCCATAAGGTCATACCTGTACCAGAAATCCATGCCCTCGTGCTGGAACATTTTTTGCACCATTGGTTGGCTAAAAAAATATATACAAATAAAAGATTAATACACAACGACACAGAAAAATAGCTGTACTAAGTTTCAAATGATGCATTAGAATTAAATAGCCATGCTGTATCAGAGAACCAATCAAGTGTACGGTGTAAGTGCCCAAATTATTTTTTTACCGTGCATAACCTATTTAATTAATAATAAAACTCTCAAAGTGCATAAGCTAAGACTGACTGCTGTCAGCAGAGGAGATGGTCAATGCTATCATAGCACTACGCACATATTTACAATAATAGACTATTACAATGGTTCACAAACTGGGTGCTCTGGCACCCAGGAGTGCAGGTGGACACTTGCAGGGGTGCCTCGGGTTGGTGGTCTTATTATTTATGGTCAATATGATAGGCAAAACACCAGTAACACGTAACAACCTAAGGCCAGATACTCACCTGAATGACCGACAATCTTGCCAATGATCGGGGTGACTTCCCTTCGCCCTGAACCATAGCAGATTGCCGGTACAATTACTTGATGTAATTAACTATCTCTGGTTCCGTACTTTATTATAATGCATCCGGTTGTACATGATATATTCTGGTTGTCTGTGCAGCACGGCCAACCAGAAGATGTCAGATGCGGACATCGGGAGCATGCAATTGGGCATATACACTAAGCACTATGCCCAATTTATTGTTCCGACACGGCAAATTGTGCTTATATCGTGAGATTGTGTACCCGGCCTAAGAATGACAGGTAAGCACATTTTACTTAGTGTAACAATATTTCATGAATTTCGGTGTGTCGAGGATGCAGTCAACCTGGGCCTGCACTACATTCTACAGCACCTAGACATTCCCGGTACCTACGCGAGGGTACTGTTTGTCGATTTCAGCTCGGCCTTCAATACAATCGTCCACAGTATCCTCCACCCCAAATTACTTTGCCTAGGGGTCCCAGAAGCTACCTGTTCTTGGATAGTAGACTTCCTGACAGATAGGACACAGGTGGTGCAAGCGGGGAATTCACCTTTCAAGCACGGTCCATTAGTACAGGGGCCCCTCAGGGCTGTGTCCTCTCACCCCTGCTTTTCTCCCTGTACACAAGTGACTGCACCTCAGAGGCGCAATCAGTAAAGACCATCAAATTCACGAATCGGCCTATAGACGGGAAGTCGACCGGTTGGCCAAGTGGTGCAGCCACAACAACCTTGAGCTCAACCCCCTCAAAACTGTCAAGATGATAGTGGAACTCAGGAAGAAGTCAGCTAGTGCACCTCCGCTAACGATTGCTGACAGTGTGGTATCGCTAGTGGACTCCTTCACGTTCCTAGGGACCACAATCTCCAGGGACCTTAAATGGGGGTCCAACACTTACGCCATTGTCGGGAAAGCGCAGCAGAGATTGTTCTTCCTCAGGCAACTAAGGAAGTTCAACATCCCATAGAAGCTTCTGCTCCTCTTCTACTCAGCGATTGTGGAGTCGGTACTGTGCTCCTCCATACTGGTATGGTACAGCTCCACCAGCGCGAGGGACAGACGCAGGCTCCAAAAGGTGGTCAGAACCACAGAGAAGATCCTCGGGGCCGACCTTCCCTCAGTCCAGGACTTGTACATGTCCAGAGCTAAAAAGCGGGCAACGAACATAGTAAAGGACCAGCTACACCCCGGCCACGGCATGTTTAACTTGCTCCCTTCAGGCAGGCATTACAGGGCCATCTCCGCCGGGTCTACCAGAAGCCTGAAAAGTTTCTTTCCCCAAGAGGTCCACCTGCTGAACTCCTGAACATTGACTGACTAGACGTACATGTAACTCACTTGTGTCCCTACGGTATACCTATCTGTATGACTTTACTTACCCCCCGGGTTATCTTGGCTGTTGTATGGAAAACTAAAGACAAATTCTGAGTATAGGCAAGTATACCTGGCCAATAAAGCTGATTCTGATAAGAAACGTTTGGCCTAAGGGTGCCAAGAAAAAAATGCTGATAATCTAGAATCCGCGATTCAAGAAAGTTTGGGAACCACTGGACTATTACATTACTGAATCCTGAGGCAGCACAGTTAGCATTAGTGTTTTACACCTCTGTAATGATTTAAATTCCTGTCTTTGTAAAGTTCTGCATTATATGATTCTGTGCCGCACATAATATAAATGCAACTCTACGAAACAAAGGATTGGCATACAACCTCAGTATTGCGCAGTAAAAAGGTACAAGCAGCCTTGTTATTCTCCAAAGGGGGAGGGAAAAACACACATTCCCTAGAATCCAATAGAAACAATGGGTTGCAGAATACACTGGCGCTAGACCTTATGGATGACCCCTCTGTTAGAGTGGAGTACGTAAATCCACTGTATGTGGAATGTTACAGGAACTATTCCAAACAGTATTCAATGAATAATGATTTATTTACACAGATATGACACAATGACATCAATAAAAATACCAATAAAAACTAAAAACATCCTTAATACATAGGTGGACAAATCAGGTGGGACTGTTTCAATAAAGTGACTTGTGCAATGAATAGCCTCGGACCATATCTGCTTTTTTTAAAAGCTAGCCCACCGCAGGGCTGATTCATGGTGAGAGATCTCCATCTATTCATTGCACAAGTCACTTTATTGAAATAGTTCCTGTAACATTCCACATACAGTGGATTTACGTACTCCACTCTAACAGAGGGGTCATCCATAAGGTCTAGCGCCAGTGTATTCTGCAACCCATTGTTTCTAATAAATGCAACTCTGTATGCCCGTTGCGTATGGATTGTGAGTCTTACACATCTATGCGACTGCACCGGCCCACTGCCCGATTGGCAAGAGCAGCTGCCATTACTATCATCCCAGGCTCACACCTATCCCATACTAGGTGCGGGACAGCCAATCAGAATTTGGCGTCCGCTGTGCATGTGCGTGACTTAGGAAAAACGCATCTTAGCAAAACGTGTGCACACACAGAATGGATCTCTTGGGCGGTTGCATTGTTGCCGCACAGAAACACACCATATAAGCAGCTACAGAGAAACAGCTGAGATGCGTAACACTTTCAGCCATGGATACAGTCACAGTGATAAAGAGCAATCTGTAGCTGCTGGAGGATGGTGGTTTTTCTGTCAGCATAGACAGGAAGTGTACAATCCCCCCCCCCCCCCCCCCCACCCAACAAGGGAACTGGCAGATTCATGAGCTGGCTCTAAAAATGGATTGAATGCCTTTCGTACAGCAGAGAAGGTAGCTCTAAATATAATTAATCATTAGCATAATTAAGTACCAAGTAATAAATCTGACTGCAATTATAGGTACAGAGTGCTATTTTTGTAGTGTAAGCTATTAAAAGTGACCTTAAAACAACAGAACGCAGATGTGTAAATAACTTTCCTGCTAACTAGGGTCTATATCACCGTGCAAATCCCATCAGCGTTCACAAATCCCTTGCATGGAATTTCCATTTAAGCTCCAGAACTTGAGCAACTCGATTTCAGTTACTAATAATATATTTAACCTGTGCATTACTCAGATTCAACCATTTACTAGAAAGAAGACCTGAGTTTCGGAAAATAAATTAATTCTTTAAATGAACTCCAAATGTAGATTAAAAATCGCAGGGATATCCTACTGTAAAGACAGTAATGCAATAGCAGTTTTTAGCAAATGTATTCTAGAGAGTGGAGAAGTAGGCAAGGGGAGACGTTGGCCTAAGCAACAGTTTATACTAGGCCTGGCTAACCTGTGGCTCGCCAGCTGTTGTGAAACTACAAATCCCAGCATGCCCTGCCACAGTTTTGTTATTAGGGAATGCTAAAACTATGGCAGGACTTGTAGTTTCACAACAGCTGGAGAGCCACTGGTTGCCCAGGTCTGGCTTATACTCTACCTATCATTTTATAGAATGTACTGTACTTTAATAAATGCTGATGGGTTTCTGAGGGCAACTTCTCCACGGGTGTAGTATGGCTGACCGGCGGTCTCCTGACCGCCGGTCAGCTTACCGACGCCGGGATCCCGGCAGCATACCGACGCCGGGATCCCGGCGGGGAGGGGCGAGTGCAGCATCCCCTTGCGGGCTCGCTGCGCTCGCCACGCTGCGGGCTCGGTGGCGACCTGCGGTCGCCACAGGTTCTATTCCCACTCTATGGGTGTCGTGGACACCCACGAGTGGAAATAGTCCCTGTTGGTCGGCATGCCGACCATCGGGAAAGTGAGCCGTCGGGCTCGTGGAGGAGGTCATGTGACTGTCGGTCAGCTGACCGGCGGTCACATGAATACCACCCCTTCTCCACTGGGGCATTTTTTCACTCTTTAGAAGAATTAATACATCTCCCCCTACAGGCAGGGAGATCAGGGTGGTCTCACAGGGGCAGGGCTGAATTAATGATTGTGGGGGCCCCTACCAATACATTTTCCAATATGATATGCTGACAATGTTATTAAAAAGTATATTATTGAGTAATTACTAGGCCCCTAATTTTTAGGATCTAAAAACCTAACAATAAGGGCGGTATTCAATTGTTTGAAAAGTCAGTTGGGTGTCTGTTTTTCCAACAGTATTTAACAGACAGGAAAAAAACAGACACCTAACCGACTTTTCAAACGATTGAATTCCCCCCCCCTAAGTTTTTTCAATCCATGTATTAGAATTTTATAGGTTTTAAAAAGGTCAGTTTAGGAATTTATACGTTGTATGAAAATAAAACAAAACCACGCTACATATCATTACGAGTGAAACACTGTGTCTGTATTACAGATGTGCCCTGCTATTTCCGTGCAGCGTTTGCTCCCGCGATGCGCTATACCACAGACGCTGCGATCCATTCGTAACCACGGCTTTCCCATAGCATTGAATGCACAGGCCCTCACCCGCGAGTCTCAGGAGATGGCAGTTGCGCTGCGTACCCTATGCAGCAAGGCTCTAACAGGACACATCTGTATATATGAATTACATATGAAAACTGCTCATTCCACACGTTTCCACAGTATATTTATACAGTATACAGTAGCTTCAACTTAAGTAACAGAATTTTTAGATTCCATCAGTCACATTTTAGGTGCTGTAGAAATCAAGGGGGGGATTCCGACCTGATCGCTGGGCTGCTATAATTGTAGTCCTGCGATCAGATACTCGCCGCCCAAGCGGAGTGTATATTCGCCATGTAAGTGTGCGATTGCATGTATACGCTGAGCTACTAAAAAAAACCGCAGTCAGCGGACAGCTGCAAATCCGTTCGCACCTCACTCACCAGTGAACGATTTGCCCTGTGTGTGCAGTTTTACTCCTACAGTGCGATCAGAATGGGCTGACCGGGGCCGGAGCTGACGTCACACACACTCCCTGAGAACGCTTGGACACACCTGCGTTTTCCCCTGACACTCCCAGAAAACGGTCAGTTACCACCCACAAACGGCTTCCTCCTGTCAATTAGCATGCGACTGGCTGTGCGATTAAAATTTTTGCACCAGCCTGTCGCTGACTGGCGACGCGTGTGCGCATTGCGGAGCATACGCATGCGCAGTTAATGCCTGATCGCCCCCTGGTGCGAAGATGCACCGCAGCGGTCAGGTCTGAATCAGGCCCCAAGTATGTTACTCCCTGGTGCATAAACATAAAAGAAAACTGAAATTTTGAGTTTAATGGGAAAGGATTAGAAAAGGTTAGAACCTAAGAATCCTGGGCTTAGTAATTAGTAAGCCCAGAGGAGAAGTGCAGTTGACTGGAGGAACGCGTCACTAGGCCCTGCACTCTCTCTCAAACCTTCTAAAGTGGAGGCAATGCACACAGCAACCAATGAGATTCCAGCTATCATTTTATAAAATGTACTATATTAATGATAACTAGAATCTGATTTGTTTCTTTGGGCAATGCCTTCACATTTCCCCCTTTAAATGAAGAACTGGATTAGTTATGAGTATAAATTGGGATCAAGCACTAGAGCAGGCCTGGCCAATCTGTGGCTCTTCCGTTACTGTGAACCTACATGTCCCAGCATACCCTAACAATGATCTACTGGTAATGCATGCTGGGACTTGTAGTTTTACAACATCTGGAGAACCACAGGTTGGCACAGTCTGCACTAGATTGTATGGAGCATGGTGGGCTTCCAATACTTTCTCATCCTGTGGTGAGAGCCACAAAATCCAAAGGAGTCTGCAGACGACTCTCTTCTGACGAAATTGCAACCATCTGCAGAATATTTAATTCTACAACAAAATATTTTTGTTTGGACTGTTGTTGGGGGTAAAAAACAATGACATTTTGTAAAATACGAATAATAAAATTATTAGTGAATAGTCTGGTAATGCTGAAAAAAGAATGTATTAGTAAGCAATAAGTATGGATTATATAAATGTACGCACGGCAAGTTGTGAAGATGCATTTGGCGTTAATATACCAATCAGCCCTGAGGTAAGAGAGAGCCTCCTGCCCTCTGCGATAGGTTCTTTCAAAAGGTCCATTTTTGATGATTTGGGGGCACTGGAATAAGACTTGCTGAGTAGTTTGTGGTTCTTAAATCCATCTAATTCTTCCATACGAATATTACTAGAGTAAGACCTGCTTAACAGTCTGTGGGGCTTCAAGGTGCTGTTGTGCTCACATCTGGGATCCCCAGAACAAGAACGACTTAACAGTTTATGTTGCTTCAATGCGATGCACTCCTCCTGCTTAATGGCTGGGGTACACTGGCGGTTCAAAAGTTTGTGTGGTTTTAAACCCATCGCCTGTTCAGCCCTGGGGTCACTAGACAAGGATCGGCCAAAGTTCCTGTGAGATTTAGTGTTACACATGTCTTCGGCCTTCACTGTGCTAGAACAAGTCCTTCGCAACAATTTGTGTGTCTTAGAGATCCCATCTTGCTCAGACTTTAGTTTCACTTTACTCTTACCGCATCCAGGAGGGGGATAACTTGGCGACCTTGGAAAGGAAAATAACAGGAATTTCAACAGCTCTGAAATAATGTGAATTGTTTGAAAAACAATGACAAATAAAGCAATGATCAAATGAAGTTAACAGGTAATTTGAGCATATTTCATTTAACTAATCATTGCGGGCGGGATGTACTAATGTACATCTCCGCCCATCGCCGCCCTGCGCCACGATGCTGATCGCATATGTACTAACATATGCGATCAGCATTGCGGAGGACAGCTCTTCCGATAAGAGCTGTCCTCCGCGATGCGCAGCGGCAGCCTGACTTCCGGGATTCGGCCCCAGGAGTCAGTCTGCGCATGCGCGGGGTGACGGGGGCGGCCGCAGGGCATGCTGGGAGAGAAGCCCATAGGCTTCTATAGACTATCGCCAGCTAAAGCTGGCGTACCCCGCCGCGGCGCTGTCCTGCCGGCCGGGGGTTTGTACATCAGGAAAATGCGGTAAACAGGGAGTTTACCGCATTTTCCGCTTAGTACATCCCGCCCTGCATCTTTATATTGCAGACCTGCTAACATGGGCCCTCATTCCGAGATGATCGTAGCTGTGCTAAATTTAGCACAGCTACGATCATTCACACTGACATGCGGGGGGACGCCCAGCACAGGGCTAGTCCGCCCCGCATGTCAGTCCGCCCTCCTTCTTCCCCCCCCCGCAGAAGTGCAAAGGCATCGCACAGCGGCGATGCCTTTGTACTTCAAGAGTAGCTCCCGACCAGCGCAGCTTTAGCGCACTGGCCGGGAGCCACTCGTCACTCACCAGCCCGCAGCGGCTGCATATGACGTCACGCAGCCGCTGCGGACTGCTCCCTGCACGGTCCGGCCACGCGTACCTGTTCGCTCAGCTGCGATAAAAAGCAGCGAGCGAACGGGTCAGAATGACCCCCACGACCCTTTAATTTACTATTGGAGTTATCTAGGCTGGGTTCATTAACTGATCACAAGGATGTTTTGTTAATCTTCAATGGTAACTACAACAGTAACTATCCCAATCAGCACTTCTTTTCCCATGGGTCAGAAAGATTGGAGATGTCTCTCATTCAATGCAGAAGCAGTTGAATGAAAGAGGAGCAATGAACAGGTGCAGCACACACCTGTCTACTGTGCTTGCGGCAATGAATAGGTCTTTTGAGGGAACAGGGTAAGGTGTAGCCTAGTGCCAGACATAGCCACAGAGGGCCTTATTCAGCATCAATTGCAAATTTGCAAAATCGCAAATCGGCTGATTATCAGAATACTGTGGATGTGCTGCGAATGTATTGTGTGTGCGTGACCCGTGATTCACCTGCGAACGCATCTTGTCAGGATGTGATCGTAGGCTGATTGATGGGTGGCGGGCGTTCGATGGTGCTCACATGGCATTTGCGGAGAGTGGTTGGATAAACGCAGCCTTGTCAGGGCCATTGTCGGGGCATGCAGCTGCGATTGCTGCGACTGGAAACATGGCGCCGCTGTGACTGCATTCTCATTATTCTGAGCAGCCCTGGGTCATCCGCAACTGTTAATAATGCCCGATTTTTGCGATGCATTCACAATTCTGTGGCTACATTTGCAGAATCAGTGGGCGGCGTGTTCTGTGCTCGGCAGACTGTAACTTGCTGGGCGGCTCTTGCTGTGCGATTCTCAGCAGCTGCAGTTCTGCTACAATCGCAGAACTGTAGCTGAATAAGGCCCGGAGTGCGGCCACATGCCTATCGGGAAAAGCTAGTGATGTCATTGTTGACCTATATCAGGTCCCAATAGGGCAATCCTACAGATATGGGAAGGGTTTTAGCAAACTTTTCTTACACAGGTTAGAAACATAGAATGTGACAGCAGATAAGAACCGCTTGGCCCATCTAGTCTGCCCACGTACACGCACACACTGGGATTAATTTCTGTTAGGAGCCAATTAACCTACCAGTATATTTTTGGATTGTGGGAGGAAACCGGAGTACCCGGAGCAAACCCACGCAAGTGCGGATAGAGAATGTACAAACCCCACACAGTTAGGGCCATGGAGGGAGTCGAACCCATGACCTTGGTTCTGTGAGGCAGTAATGCTAACCATTACACCATCCGTGCTGCAACACTGAATAATGTACAGTACTTACAGTTATGCTTCATATTTGACCAGTTTAAATTTTGGAGTTGCGTGGCCCTTTAAATGGATATTATTGAGTTAAGGAGAAACGTCAGGAAGAAACCCATATTGTAAAAAGATCTGATGCCAACTGTTGTGCTAACGGGAAACAAATAGCTGGTGGGGTTTTCTTCCCATTGCGGTTATTACTGTCAGTAATAAAATATACTTGGCTGTAACATCCACGCTAGACTGCTTCTCCGTGCAAGAGACATAAAAGGAGTTTTCCGAACAACAACACAGTTACCTGCGCAATGTAGAAAAAATGTGCAGAGGAGACTTCACCTTCTTGTCAGACATTTTCTTGTGCGAACAGTTTGACTTCTCTTTGCTCTGTTTCCATTGCTGCGTCACAAATGTCTGCATGATTCTGTGTGCACATCAAAAGCAGCATCTGCTTAAAGAATTCTTTGCATTGATGAAAACCTTCTAATTCAGAAAACCGTCATGATAATAATGACATATCATTCTACGCTGGAAAAACATTCAGTACCGTATTGCAATTGAATTATTAACTAATATATTTTTGCATCCTGAAATCCTCTCCCCATAACTAGTATAACGGGGAGCCCCATGCTCCCTATAGTCATAAAATATAAACAGCGCAGGGCTGACAACTGGAGTTTATTGGATGGGGGCGCACAAACATTCTCATTAACGGTCAGCTAACAGCGCTACAAGTAGAGCAAATTTTGTGTATATTCCCCAATACCACAAGTAATCCCTAAGCAATCTTTTTTATTTTTATTTTTTATTTTTTTGTTTTATTAGGGCATGGTCAATCAGTTGTTCATCATTATAGAAAAAAAACATTATCGCTACAGCAACATTTTGGTGTTCCTTAGCAATCTTGTAGCCACCTTACCTGAATTTTTTTTTTTTTTTTTTTTTTAAATATTGGGTTAATTTATTTATTATTATTTTTATATTATTTTTCTTTTTCTATTTTTTTATAATTATTACAGAATAATAGCTTCTGTATATACACGGAATATAATATACATTTAATATTAATATTATTATCCATTATTCATATGGCACCAACATAATACTTTCTAATAAAAGGAAAATATAATAATCTTGAGATATGTAATAAATAAAAAAGACCTAGAACTATTATAGTTTATAAAATACAAAACCGGAATATTCTTGTACAAAATACTCCAAAGTTTATCATCTTATTCCAATTAAATTCCTGCCCTACATGGACATAGAAATAATTATTACAGAGGCAAGATATTATTTTTTACTGGTTTATTTAGTACAACATATTATTGTAAGTTTTAACAATTAGAAATTATTTAGAAACTTTCCTAAACTTACTTTTTCAATTGATGTCCCAAACCAAATTTTTCTTTTGTGGATATCTGAAACACGTCGACCGTTGGCACTGGGAAAATAGAGATATTACAGGATTATTTACAAATACAATTTACTGTTTTTTTTTACAGATGTGACAGATTGTGGCGGTCTACAGTTTTTAAGGAGTCTGTTATTGTAAAAAATGCAATAACGGTAAATGTAAATTAAGCTTATCTCCAGGATTCTAACAATTAATGCTAATATTTATAAGAAAGAGTAGACATTTTGATTTACAGTTAGGATCTTTCATCATATTTTAACACATTGTTTATGTATTAGACCTTATGTATACAGTATTAACTCTTATACATAAACTATGTGGTATAATAATAAGATGAACGATCTTTACCATAAATACAGATGACTACTCTTTCTTATCATAAATATTATTATCACTCAGCTTCAATAAATTTCAGATTTATTATGACTTATTAGTGACCATTATTTAATAATATTTGTAATATGTTTTTATATATATATATATATATATATATATATATTTATTTATTTATTTTTTGTTCTGATAAAAGAAAAGTTTTAAAAAATAGATGCAGTGTTTTTGGATGGTGCAATACCTGCTACAGCTCACACAGCGTTGTCACAGTTAGTCTTTGTGTCTCCTATATTGAAGGAAATGGGTCCAATTGTTTAAAGGGGCAATCATTTAAAAAGCAAAAAAACAACTGCTTTAGCCTTATAAATGAATGCCATTTTAAAACACTGGCCAGACTCACTGGGATATAGCTGATGCTTGCAGGTTGCAGGCTATTACATTTACCCCCTTATCTGTGCCAGCAGGAAAAACTCTGTATTGTACGCCTACCAATATTGTCGTGGGTCATGGGTACACTTTAGGGATGGGTTGACACAGGTGAATGTTGTAGCTGCTACATATTGCAAATGCAGACCCTCAAACATGACCCGCCCCACTAGGTGCAAAATGCTCTGTTTCTGGACTTCCCTCTTAATTTATGATTTCCATCACCTGTGTTGAACTAGTTAAATGATAAGAAAGCTGTTTCTTCACAGGTGATAACAATAATAAATTAAGAGGGAAGTCCAGAAACAGAGCATTTTGTACCTAGTGGGGCGGGTCATGTTGGAGGGTATGCAAATGGCTTTTGCTACAGAATTGCACTTTCATATAGGAAGTGATAGCACATTGCACCTACAAATTTCACAGATAGAAAACTACTATGGATCTTCAATTGAGTAAACTAGAAACAGATTCTTGGTCATTTTGTTAACTTGCTGGAATTACGTAAAGAGATATAACTGTAGATAATGCACAATGTGCAACTGTGTTCAAGCATCAAACATGCGATTATGGGATAAACTTTTCTGTCACCAGAACAGGGAAAACTTTCCTATAATAAGTAACATAACTTAACATGGAGTATTAGTCAATGAGTTTGTACAATAGAGTTCACTGTGACATTTTATAAACACAGCGTCTTCTACTGCTCCTCCAGTAAAATGACCCAAGCACACTGTATTCACAGCGCTTCTCCACATTTTGTTATGTTACAGCCTTATTCCAAAATGGAATACATTCATTTTCCCCCTCAAAATTATACACACAATACCCCATAATGACAATGTGAAAAAAGTTTTTTGAGATTTTTGCAAATGTATAAAAAATAAAAAAACTAAGAAATCACATGTTCATAAGTATTCACAGCCTTTGCCATGAAGCTCAAAATTGAGCTCAGGTGCATCCTGTTTCCACTGATCATCCTTGAGATGTTCCTACAGATTAATTGGAGTCCACTTGTGGTAAAATCAGTTGATCGGACATGATTTGGAAAGGCTGGAGAGATCTGAAAATGGCTGTGCACCAACGCTAGCCATCCAACCTGATGGAGCTTGAGAGGTGCTGCAAAGAGGAATGGGTGAAACTGCCCAAACATAGTGTGCCTAGCTTGGCCTTATGAGGTATTGTGTGTAGAATTTTGACGGAAAAAAATAATTTATTCCATTTTGAAAGAAGGCTGTAACATAACAAAATGTGGAAAAAGTGAAGCACTGTGAATACTTTCCGGATGCACTGTATACTCATCCTGTAACTGTTGCTATACTCCAACCGAAATATGATAATGTACACAGTAAAGGAGACAAAAATCCCCTGAGTGAACCATCCCATTACATTTATGCCAGTATGCTTATTTGGATATTTTGTTTTATTAATATTAAATATAGTAGTGCATAAATTAGTGAGACTATAATTAACTAAAAAAAATTACTCCTTAGAACCTGTAAAGAAAACTCAATAATATAGGGGCAACAAAGAAAGTAAAAAAACAGCCACTAACCAGGGCCATTTAAATACTGTGTTAAAGAACAGTGCAGACGGACTACAATCGGCTCAGTGCGAATCACATCCCAAGCTACAGCAATTTCTTCCTGATGGATGACAAACAACAACAAACTAATGTTATAACTATAGCTGTCCTGTGAAACATAACAATACATAAAAAGTAGAATGTATAAAACTGTGGGTATTGTTTACACACATTGGACATTTAACAAGGCATTGGAACCCATGAATATATTATACACAGAACCGCATATAATCAATCATTCCTTGGACATGCAAATCCCAGTGATGTGCGATGAGGTGAGGCAGAGCCTCTCCTGTCATACTTCAGTATACTACAGAGTTTTGATTATAAAAATAACAAGAATAATCCAAAGAAGATATTATAAATATCGTCTTTGTATTATTCTAATCATTTTTTTTTTTTTCAAAACTGGCATATACTGGCAGTGCCTCACCTACCTACCTTGTCTGCACATCTCTGATCAAAACGCATGAAATTTCTAGCAGTATATACTGCTGCACCTTTGTACATACCTCCCAACATTGTTAAAAATGTTAAAAACGAAGTCGGGACTTTTGCGCTGCATACTAGCGTCCAAAAAGGGGGCGTGGCCTTGTGTAAAGGGGCATGGCTTCGTGGGGATGCCACAATTGCAAGCCACGCCCCCCGAATTCGTCACTGAGGGGCATGCCTAGCACTCTGTGAGCTGCTGGCATGCCCCCAGTCCCTCTGACTCCCGAGAATAGACGCTATGTGCATGCAGCCTCCCAACTACTCCCCCACTGCAAGACACTGCAGCCCGCAGGTGGGACAGCGTGACAGTGCCCAAAAAACAGGACTGTCCCGCAAATATCGGGACAGTTGGGAGGAATGTGTGTATAATACCCACATGCACCCTCGGGTTCATATGTGTGTGTGTAAATCTGGCTCTGATACTAGCCTGTGCCTCCTGAGCCGTTTACTGTACCTCACTGCACGTCACTGTCAAATACTGTTATACAATTACATTTGTAAAAGAGTATATCAAACCAATTATTAAATATGTGCCATGTTTGTTTAAAAAAAAAAAAAACCCAGACCTTTTGGGTCTATTATACAAGTTTTAGCAAAAAGAGAAACTAAAAAAAATACACATCTAAAAAATCTACAATGCAACACTGAAAAAAAAAAGTACAACGGTACATAGGAAGTGAGGCTAATGTTTTACTAACTAACAATGTGATGTTAACTTGTTTGTACATTGCTTTGACTGCTCGGGCTAAGTTTATATTTAACCAGTCAGTTATAAATTACTCCTGTTCTTCTTGTTACAGAAATACTTTAACAGGGTAGCGGTTGCAATACTGAGTTTAGGAAACAGAAAATAAACACTGGGAACTGAGAATTTAAGAAGACCAACTAAAAGTTTGTAAGTGTAAAATTCATACACCGCTGCTAGAATCGTCAGATATCGCCTCTCAAACTGTTTTACTGTATTGGGACAATATATATTTAATGAGATTATTTTAATCTTGACTAAACCGTTGTTTTAATTTCAATTGAAGTCTAATGGGTATATTTAATACCTAAGGAAAGGATACGACAGGTCACTATTCAATGCCGCGTTTCCGGAAATGTCAATCCGGCTTGTCGGAAATGGGGCTATGTGATTGGCTCGCCTCCACTCCCTTGGCCCTGCGACCAGTGTACCTGTAACCAGGAGCTGTGAGCTGTAACTGTCCGGCTATGAAGGCAGAGAAGCAGGATGGTGGCGTGTGCCGCTGCGGGACCGGAGCTCCGACCGCCCCCTCTCACGCAGTGTCCGGGAAACCCTGTACCAAAGTATGGCACAGCAGATGAGATGTGGGAGGCTGCGGGAAGCAGCACTGTTCCGGCCGCAGCAAGAGGGTCTCGCTCCAGCACAGGCGGCACTGCTGGAGAGGTCGCCGGGTCAAGCCGTCAGTGGAGGCCGCAGCCAGGACCCGGCGAGAGTGTTCAGCTCCAGCGGCAACATCAGAGGCAGCAGCCACCAACAGCAGCAAGGGGGCGGAGGAGAAAGCCAAGGAGGCAGCGGTAATGACGTGTCCCGCTCCCCCGTCTCTTCTCCCCGGTTCCGACAATGTCAGTCCACTCTTAAAAAGTTGGATTGACATTATCGGAACCGGGGCAAAAACCTGACGGATTTGGCCACGGAACACGTGGATCCGCGGCTAATTTGACAATCCACATAGATTCCGACAAGTCGGGAATTCCCGACTTATCGGAAAAAATGGCCCAGCATTGAATAGGTCGGGACCCCTTCTAACCTAAACCTGTCCGAAACTGCCGTATTTCCGACAAGACGGCAGTTTCCGACAGGTATTGAATACACCCCTAAGTAATCCTCAAGTCTGAGGGACCTTTGTTACAGACAGTGAATCCCACATTACTCATTCTGCTTATAAAAGTCACATAACTTACGTCGAGGAAGCTAACATCAATATGCAAATCAATATCCACATCGTCAATTGCTCCATATTCCCTGCAAGAGAGAACAATGCTAGATATTAATCATCTTTATATTATTCAATAACATTTACGCACTAAACACTTCCTGGCATTAATTTTTAGCACCATTTGTTCTGTATAAGTATAAAAGCTCTGCACGGTAATGGGCCCTACGCACTGGCCGACAACACTGCACGATATGAATGATCTTGTTCATTAATGAACGAGATAACGTTCATATCGTGCAGTGTGGAGGCACCAGCGATGAACGATGCGCGGCCCCATGCTCGTTCATTGCTGGTGCCCTGTCGGCTGTGCATGCAGGCCAATATGGACGAGATCGTCCATATTTGCCTGCATGTCTACGGAGCCAGGTGACAGGGGGAGTGAAGAAACTTCACTCCCCCCGTCACTGTCCCCCCCGCCGCCGGGTCGCCCGTCTGCTGTATCGGCGGTCGGGCAGCTCGGCGGCACATCGCTGAGTCTGTAGGGCCCATAAGAGTTGCCCAATCACATATAGCACATTCATATGTGGAGGCAGAACCTATGTGTAGGTTCTCATCTTGCACACAGGGCATTTTTCAGGTACCATAATGCTTTGCAAAACTTGTAATGCAATGCAGAAAAGCTGGTTGCAGGCCGGTAATATTACAGATGCGTCCTTCCTAGTCTATCTCCGTACATTGGGGGTCATTCTGACTCGATCGCACGCTGCAGTTTATCGTAGTGCAGCGATCGGGTCTGAACTGCGCATGTGCCGGCGGTGCAATGCGCCAGCGCATGCCAGATGGCTGACGGCCATCGCTGAGCTACGATCGCCTCTGCATGATTGACAGGCAATCAGGCAGAGGCGATCGTAGCTCAGCGACGGCTGTCCGTTGCTGGTTGGGGGGGAAGCGGAACGGTGGCGTTTGGCCGCCATTTCGTGGGTGTGGTCCGGCCAATGCAGGCGTGGCCGGACCGTGCGGGGGGGGGGGGCGGGTCGCAGCAGCTGCGTGACGTCACACGCAGCCGCTGTGGCCCGGGGAGCGACGAGTAGCTCCCGGCCAGCACGCTAAAGCAGCGCTGGCCGGAAGATACTCCTAAAGTGCTAAAGCATCGCCGCTGTGCGATGCTTTTGCACTTCTGCAGGGGGGGGGGGGGGAGGGGCGGCACTGACATGTGGGGCAGGATAGCCCTGTGCTGGGCGTCCCCCTGCATGTCTATTGTCATGATTGGAGCCCTGCAAAATTTTGCAGGGCTATGATCAACTCGGAATGACCCCCACTATGAGTCGCATCACACAGGTCGCATGAGAGCCGCCAGGCCCCGTGCGACTGGGCATCTTTTATCCTCGACAATGCACCTTATTCGCATCACTGTGGGAGTAAGACGCACAAGCAGATTACCCTGATTAAACTGATATGCGGCATGTGTATATTCTGTGTGCTTCTGCAGCTGTATCTGTATACGAAATGCTACGATACAGTGTCAGTGGAAAACAGCCGTTGGTAAACTCACTCTGGATTAGAGGCGACTAGAAGGGGAGTTTAACGTGACTGCAGCAACAGCAACGGAGGACACATCTGTAGGTGTGTGATAACGCAACAGGGAAACTGGCCTTATGCCCTTCACTATGTAATTCATCTCTTTTCAATGGACATTTTTTTTATCTATGCAAGGACATCGTTAATGCAACTTAGTCCTTTACATAAGAATAATATACCTTTTAAACAGAATGGAATGGGCACTGGGGAAATCTACAAAGGATCGTTTCACACAACGATCCTTTGTAGTTCAGGAGGGGATTCTCAAACCGTCTTCAATGTATTGAGGTTTTAAGACACCTAAACCACATCCCCCCAAAAATTATGAAAAATCCGCAGAGCTACCTGGCCAATCTACACGTGAGGAAGCCCCATTTACTTATTATGAGTGTGGTTATCGTTTATTGATAAATGAGGCAAAAAGCTATTTTATGATTATTTTATGGGGCAATATCATTATATAAATATATTAGGGCGGTATAGTGTTAGGAGATCGGTATTATTTATTTATTGATCTTATGAGATAAATTCTGTAATAATTGATTGTTAATAGGGGCAATAAGGGGGCAACTCTTAATATTTTATGGCGCTGACATCATGAAATGATAAGTGTTGCCGTCACAAAAGATGCTTGTGGTATTTACCATAGCAACTGAACCGCCACTGCCTTCAATCTGCAGGGCGCATTGCTGGAGAGTTCTGGGCTGCTGTCCTCTAACATGAAGGACTGCTAGCTTCAGGAATATGGGGTGTCCGAGTCTGCCGTCACTGTCGCCCACAGGTGCTGTGGGAAGCCCCACCTATCCATGAGGTTATTGGCCTACAATGCACAGGTGCACCATCTGGTGGCCTTTATCAGCTCTGCTTGTGATGTCATTAATTCCCCATATTTAAGGAAGAACTGTCCAGCAATCTGGCCTTGATTATTGCAAGTCTACCCCAGAAGTTTCCTGTGTCTTCTGTACTGACCTAGATCCTGGTTCTTGACTCTCCTTTGGATTAACCTCTGCCTGTACTTCTGCAGGAAGTGTAGAACTAAACCACCATATTAGTATATATTAAAGAAACAGATTTTAAAAAATGAGGATGATAACCAAGTTGGCTCATCCTGTATTAGAACTGCCCCACTATTACTATGTTACTTTTGGGAGCTCTGAAAACAGGAAAAAACGGGCTTCATGATGTGGTTTGTGGTTAATAGTCAATGGGTAATCACATGAAAATTCCCACCCTCCTCAGTACACCAATAGGGAAATGTATCAAACATTCTACCTATCATATTAAAACAAAATACTTGATAAATGCTAGCTAGAAGTAATTGGTTGCTATGGACAAATTCACCACTTGGCCACTTCCCCGCTCTTTACAAGGTTTGATACATTTTCCCCTAGATGTTTATGGGTTGGGTGGGGTTTCATGAGGCAGTTCACGTCTTGGTGCAGCCCTCCTTGTGGTATCCGGCCTCTAGGTCGACCACACTTAGGTCAACAGTCATTAGGTCGACCACTATTGGTCGACATGCATTATGTCGACATGGTATCTAGGTCGACGTGGTCACTAGGTTGACATGGACATGACTTTTTCACATTTTTGTTTTATTTTTTTACTTTTTTCATACTTTACGATCCACGTGAACTACGACTGGGAATAGTAACATGTGCCAAGCACCGCGGTAGCGGAGCGAGGCACCTTGCCTGAAATCGCTCGCCATGCGAGGGGACACGGTGCACTAATTGGGGTTCCCGGTCACTTTACGAAGAAAATGACACCAAAAAAATAAAATAAACTCATGTCGACCTTTTTCAATGTCAACCTTGTTCATGTCGACCTAAAGACCACGTTGACCAGTTTCAGGCGTCGACCTAGTCACTGTGGACCAATAGTGGTCGACCTAATGACTGTTCACCTAAGTGTGGTCGACCCTATGATCCACACCCCTCCTTGTAGTGGGTAATGTCTTCCTGACTTTTGGGGAACTGTGCTTAACAGAAGGCAGACATACTGTATATTCTAACATTGGGAGTCACCTATGAACAGGGGCTGGCTGGGCAGGGTGCCATCTGCCCCCCAGGCCAGTGCAATTTAAATGACCAGGGCCACCTGACTACAGATTCCCTGTGAAAAGCTGGGCCGCTTGCTTGAGTCTGCCCCCTAGGCAGAAAGTTGCCACACAGCCCCTGCCTATGAACACTGGGAATCTAACCTCCTCCACAGACAATCCAACACAATCCATTGCAAGTGTGCTATCGCTGGTACGCCTTGAAGCCGTAAGCCGCAAAAAGGAGATCGGGCTGGAGCGACGTCAGCACGGGACCTGATAAAGCAGTGGCAGCCGTTTAGGCTGAACTGACATCAAGCCGCATGTAATAAGGTAGGGACAGCAGGGATAGATACCCGCAATTAAAACACTGCTTTCCTACCCGGATTGGACAAATATCCTTACCATCTCCTTTACCAATTCACAAAAGAGCTGTTACATTAACACTAACCTCTTTTTTTACAGGTATGTGCGTTCATCATTAAGCGCTCTAATTTATATATATTTTTGATTCATTTATACTTATTTGAGCTGCTAACATAATCCATAAGGCGCGGTTATTATTCTAATCTTTTAATTCTACATCTTAAAGCAATGTAAAACATTCATGAGACATTAATACATCAGTGTGATATTTTCCCACCTGTATAATACATCCCTAGCTCTGATTCATTGCGTAAATAGTTCTACGTTAATTTAAATTCAATGTTACCTAGAATATCATTAAATCGCATCATTCTAGATCTTACAGCATCGTAAAACATTTATAAGACATTAATATCAGTTTATACCTGAGAGATACAGCACTGGGCCCATAGATTTCTCTCACCGCTGCCAAATCTGCTTCCAGCTGTGGGTGTTTATGAAGTTCCCCATCGTAACTCACCTGCACAAGAGATAATAGATTATAAATACAACCGGCACATTAAAAAGGATATTTCCTGCTGCTGAGTATGAGATTGGGTTTACTTAAATCCCCAGTCTACCAAGTAGAACACGAG
Source organism: Pseudophryne corroboree (assembly GCF_028390025.1). Lineage (NCBI taxonomy): Eukaryota > Metazoa > Chordata > Amphibia > Anura > Myobatrachidae > Pseudophryne > Pseudophryne corroboree. The sequence goes on along the minus strand of NC_086444.1, from coordinate 105,734,066 downwards.
GGGTTCCATAGTTGAAATCCTTTCTGTTACTTATTTAGAGATCACAAATACAGATGGGTCCACGGTTATCTTGGCTAGTTTGCTGCACCTAGGCACAACATGGTTTATTAACATAAACCCTTCATCTATTGTTCTCAACTGCAATACAATACAGAGAACTGCCCAGTCTCAGTTAATCCTATTAAAGGTCACGATAAACATGGACCCGCTGTATTTTCCAGATATCAGAGCCCAAAGATTTCTAAGGGGTAATAAAGGCTTCTGATTGGACAGCTCAGTGCTGCTGTCTGATGTAGGGATGTCCATTGACGGTCCTGCCATTGATGGTCAATGTTCTCCCACCGTTGGTAGGAAACCTACGATGGTTGAGCCATTGATGGTTTGTCTGTGAGCACGTGCATGTACAGCTGGAATTTACCATCCGGGATCAGCCACCAACATTTATCACCAATGGCATCCCATCGATAATGATAACCCATTCACCATCGATGGTTACTAACAATGGATGGTTGTTGGCCAAAGCTAGTCTGAATAATATGCAATAAATAAAATAAATACATTGGTCGCAGTGAGGCTTTGGACGCAAAGTCAGCAAACGCTTATGGGAGGTAATAGGGAGTGTGACAAGTCAAATGCAGGCATGTCGCAACCGTTTCGGGGGCGTGTCTCAGCCTGCAACTGCGACTTCATACGCACTTGTAAAGACTCCAGCGTCTTAGTTCCGATGGACATTCTGTGCAAACATAGGGCTGCTCAGAAAATTGGTGATGCGACCAATGTGCGTCTTTGTACACAAGCGGCAGTTAAAAGACACTCCCAGTGGGCGTTTATGTACAAATCCCCGTGGCTGCGACATTAGCATATTTTCGCAGAACTGCTGCGCACGGGATGCCAGTTGCGACGGGATTACTGTGCACCTCTGATCTGCAGACACATTGATAAAACAAAAACAAATAACATTTAATGGTCCTTCATGACCGGTTATTTAAGAGTTTCAAGAGTTGACCATAATTCACAGTTACTGTAGTTGCTTGTGTGCTGTATGTTACAGTAAATTCCAGATTGTTTCTTTCAAGATACAGTAGATACTTTAGAACTTTCTTTTGAAAGAAAACGGCTATAAATATATTTTTAGTGCATTATACAAACAACAAACACATTGGGAATGGGGGTATGATGGTGAGATATATCTAGGTTGACATGAGATATGTATCCTCCTTGTTCTCCCAAGTATACAGATACTTAATGTGTGCTTATAACAAGGTATGTACAGAATAGTGACATTTTCTAAACCGTTCCAGAAGATATTTCCCTAATTCTGCGTTTTTGCCACAAAAGTTTGCATGTTTCAGTAGCGGAAGATGCCCTTAACCTTTTCCATTTTTACCCCAATCACAGCACAGCAAAGTGTAGAGCACTGGGTCTGATTCATGTTTGTAAGTAAAAACAAAAAAGCAAGCACCTGGTAAAACCATGTTGCCCTGGAGGTGGAGCAGATGTAACATGTGCTGAGAGATTTAGATTTGGATAAGGGGGGGGGGGGGGGTTTAACTGAAATATAAATTGTAGTGTAAAAATAAAGATGGCTAAAATTTGTGGCCTACATGTAAAAGCAGCCAGTATTCATTATGTCCACAGTAGCTCAACTACTGTGGACTTAATGCATGTAAGGGATAGTGATGAGCGGATTCGGTTTTACTCGGTTCTCAAAACCGAATCTTATTGGCTATCCAAAACACGTGACATCAGTGAGCCAATAAGATTCGGTTTTGAGAACCGAGTAAAACCGAGTAAAACCGAATCCGCTCATCACTAGTAAGGGACACTACTACTGTGGGCATTATGTAAGTAAGCGGCACTACTACTGTGGGCATTATGCATATAAGGGGCACTACTACTGTGGGCATTATGTGTATAAGGGCCGCCCACAACTACTGTGGACATTATGTGTGTAAGCAGCACAACTACTGTGGGCATTATAAGGGGTACTACTATGTAGTGTAACCTGTATAAGGGGCACTACTGTGTGTCGTAACATTAATAAGGGACGCTACTACTGTATGTGGTGTAATATGAATCAGTGGCACTATGTGTGGAGTAATTTGAAGAAGATTGTGCTGCTGGTATCAGGTAAAAACCGTCCTGGAATCTGCCACTGAGCAGCTCTCTAAGCGCTGTGGGGGCTGTCACTGGGTCCAGGGGTAAAGGGGGGGGGGGTCTGTGCAAGCTATCAGCAGGGGTGGTTGTGGTGGTAGTGGGGGGGTGGCTTGTATGTTCAATTCGTCACCTGGCTGGGGTGGAAGTGTCTGTGCCAGCTCTCACGGGGGGATGGGAGGATTTGGAGTACACTGACTGACTGGTGGGGGATTGTTTGAGGAAGGGGGGGGACCAATTCAGTGCCTTGCTTACCCATGAGGTCTAAATACGCCTCTGGTCATGTCATTTGGAATATTTATGAAGAACACTCAGCACTTTTTATAGTTATATCCTTAACTATATTTACAATTATACAATGTACATTACCCTAGCCTCAAATAAAGGAAACTATGAACACTGGTGGTTATTACAATTCCTCTGTACATAGAATTTAATCTACTTGCTTGTAAAATAAAATTTCTACCTCAATAATTAATAGGCCTACATAGTTTATACCTTTATTTATAATGTATTAGTTCCAAGTGGATGTGTAAGAGAATTCATTTGAAAATGAATTAAGAATGCATTAATGTTCTGTTTCAAAAATACTGCGTACGATATAACATATTGACCTTAAAGCTTACGTTATCATTTTAGGAATATATACATTAAAAATGCATGTTGTATAAAATCTGCATTACACAAGCCAAAGCCTGTACTGTATTGCACAAGAGCAGTGCATTGTAATATGATGTTTAACTTATATAGCGGTATATGTTCAAATGTGGAAATAAAATATATACTAAATGAATAAAACATTCATTTTAAGGCAGTATTCTTAGAGAGATATATTAAAGATTCAGTTAAACTTGAAAAAAATAATACTTCAACAAAAAGTCTAGTTTTGATGCACACTGAGCTGTTACTGAGTATAGGTAATATAGGCAGATGTCTATGGCAACACTGTTTCAGGGGGGAAACCCTGATGGCACGGCGGCCCGCAACCAAGTGATTGGCTGCAATTTAAGGGGCACAACTAAAATTGGTCAGGGGCATTTCTCCTGCTGGGATGACACCTTCAGCTTCCACTGGTGCTTTGGGGTGGTTGTCACCGAGATGCGCAAGTGTTTGTGAGAACACGAGGACAGTTTGTAATAATGTATAATGGTTTTGCATCTATTTTTAGCTGGGATATTTGTAAATCTGTTCTTGATAGCCGTGATGGACAAGTGTAATAAAAAAGGTGAAAAGCAAAACAAAAAGGAGAGATGAAGAAAGAGATAAAGGCAGAGAGAGAAAGAGAGAGGAAGAGAGAGTGAGAGAGAGAGAGAGAGAGAGAGAGAGAAAGAGGGAAGGGGGATAGGGAATAGAGAGAGAGGGGGGATAGGCAGACAGAGAGAGAGAAAGGGGGTGGAGAAAAACTGGAAGATGTAAAACAAAGGAGAAAGTGGACACTGAACACTCAAAGTTGGAGGGGGGAGTAAGTGGTGGGATAGGGGAAAAGGGTGTAAGCTACGGTATGTGCGCTCATCTAAATTGTAGAGTGAGTGGGATCTGCACTGTGTGATCTTTCAGTGTGAGGAAGCCGAGGTCCCTTTTAGAAGGCAGAGATAACACAGCAGAGCACAGGTATGATTGGCTGCTGGGCTGCTGTCTTCTGGCAGCCTTATGACATAACTGAAGCTGCTCCTTCTTCAGGACCACTGAGCCTGCAAACCCTTCCCCCCTCCCCGCTGCACCCTCTGTGGTTGTAGCTCTGTCCAGCAGGTGGGAAGGGGGAGTTATACTGTTTGCTGCGACACCCTCTAGCAGAGGGGGTGGGCTGGAGGTTGGTGCTAGTGTCCAGGGCAGCAGCCTCCGGGGGTATTGGTATCAGAAGCATTCATATCTAATTACATCCCATCAGGACTGTCTTTGCAATCTGGTGGGACCGCTATGATATAGTACCTATCATTGTGTAACCTTCCTAATTCCCTATAGATTGTAAGCTTGTGAGCAGGGCCTTCCTACGTCTGTGTCTGTCTGTTATTAGTATACCGAATTTGTCTTATCACTGTTGTTTCCAATTGTATAGCGCAATGGAATATGCTGTGCTATTTAAGAAACTGTAAATAAACTGTAAATAATAGTGTCCACAGCCTCTGGCAGCAGGCGTGAGAGTGTTCTATCAGCGCGGCCGTTCGGTTTGGCGAGGGCAGAGGGGGCTCGGATAAAGGCCCTTACAATCCCGGGGTACTTAGTTAGAGAGGGCCCTCAGGGAAGCGCTGCTGAGAGTGAAATAGCCACGGACAGTGGGGGTAATTCTGAGTTGATCGCAGCGGGAACTTTGTTAGCAGTTGGGCAAAACCATGTGCACTGCAGGGGAGGCAGATATAACATGTGCAGAGAGAGTTAGATTTGGTGGGTTATTTTTTTTCTGTGCAGGGTAAATACTGGCTGCTTTATTTTTACACTGCAATTTAGATTGCAGATTGAACACACCACACCCAAATCTAACTCTCTCTGCACATGTTATATCTGCCTCCCCTGCAGTGCACATGGTTTTGCCCAACTGCTAACAAAGTTCCTGCTGCGATCAACTCAGAATTACCCCCAGTGTGAGGAAGCCGACACTGGGACCAGTCTGCTATGAGAGAGTGGGACTTCCCTGAAGTGATTGCTGGGCCAGCAGCGCGGGTGTATGCAGACAGATCTCCACCCACAGGACATATGCGCTGTGTGCTGAGCACTGTCCACACCACCCTAGCTCTGCACACTACCATAAAACTGACAACTTGGTAGTGTCACAAATGGTGTTTGTACTGTCCATGTACTTAAGGCCTGACTCAGAGGTGAATGTACGGCTGATTTTTTTGATACTGTGTCTAAGCTGTTCCTGGGCGGTGACAGGGAGGTGTCTTATCGCACACACACAGAGATGGTCTATCTTATAGGCATGTTATAGGAGTGTCATGGGCATGCTGATGAAAGCGGCTGTATACCCAGATGGACGTACACCAGGGAAGGACTTTTTATCTGCATAAAGTCACAGATGGACGAATACCAACAGACACGGCTGTGGGCGCCATCTGTGTTCCCCACTGAATCAGGTCCTTAAACTTTTATCACGTCACCATTACTAGTCAGGTTCCAGACAAAACATGGAGCTGTTTAGTTATTTAGTTGGTTTATCAATCAACTCAGTATGGGAATTACAGGGGTAATGACTATTTAGGGGTAAGATTAATCCTTGTTTAGTATCTAGACCAGAATTACTCCACAAGGAGAACTCTGTCTGATGCTTCTGTAGAGGTGGCCTTGTGCACACATTGGCCCTCATTCCGAGTTGTTCGCGCGCTAGCTGCTTTTAGCAGCATTGCACACGCTAGGCCGCCGCCCTCTGGGAGTGTATCTTAGTTTAGCAGAATAGCAAACGAAAGACTAGCAAATCTGCTATTAAATAATTCCCTGCAGTTTCTGAGTAGCTCCAGACCTACTCTTAGATTGCGATCACCTCAGTCCGTTTAGTTCCTGGTTTGACCTCACAAACACGCCCTGCGTTCGGCCAGCCACTCCCCCGTTTCTCCAGCCACTCCTGCGTTTTTACGTGGAACGCCTGCGTTTTTCAGCACACTCCCTGAAAACGGCCAGTTTCCGCCCAGAAACACCCACTTCTTGTCAATCACACTACGATCACTCGAGCGATGAAAAAACGTTGCTCGAGCTTGTGTAAATCTACTAAGTGTTGTGTAAAATAACTAAGCGCATGCGCGCTGCGTACCATGCGCAATTAGCAACAAATCGCAGTATAGTGAAAATCGGCAACGAGCGAACAACTCGGAATGACCACCATTATTGTGTAATAGAAAGGATATATGGTACCAGTTACTAAGAGCAGTCTCAATTCCACTAGTAATGTAGCTGTCAATCAGCAGGGTTCTCAACATGGCTTATCTACACCTTTCTCAGAAGAAGACAATTTCCCCAGGCAGCCATGTAGTCAATGAGGATCCCCATATAACATTTTCACAACATGATTATGGTAACTGTAACAGGGGAAGGCATGGCGAAAACTTAAATCAGTCCTAACATCAAAAATGGAACCAGACAAGGCTGTCCTCTTTCCCCACTAATCATCATTCTCTATATTGTGGTGCTGGAGAGGCTGATCCTGATACCTCGGATACCTCTGGGGTAGCGATTGCACATGTAACAATTGTTTTATTGATTTGTTATTCCTGGAAGCAGAACGAGATTTATCAATTTTATCTATGCTATACAACTAATGCAAATTGTTGTACATTTGTGCAAATTGGGTAAAAGTATTATTGGAAATGTTCATGGAGAAATTTAATGTTTTACTATTATTCTCTTTATTTCTACTTGTAATGAAAATAACATATTTCACTACACGGCCAATAGAAGCCCTGTGTGCTGCCTCACTCTATAGAACTGTAAAAACAGGTAAAACATTTCTTCATACATACTTACATACATATATATATATATACAGGGATACAGGAGTTATAATAGTAAAGTAGTTTGGAGCAAGTTCTAAGGCTTGTAATAATGAGAAATTTGGTTCGCAGGTGCTTCATAGGATGCGCTAACCATATATTAAAAATATACATTTATTATTTACAAATTTTTTCACCAGGTGGCCATGTAATGGTAAAACTTACAATACTTTACCGAAGAACGTGTCATCATCCCCTACTTTCAGACAGTTTGGCCAACCTGATCACCAGTCTGCGCCCTATGTGACTTTTGTTTGTGTAGGTTTTTTTTAAACTATGTATATCAGGTAGTATGACATACCCTAGCTATCCCAACTAATATGTTATATAGTGTTATAGAGAATGCTGACCACAATGGAGTTCACATTGAACAACTTTAGTGCTCCTCAAGTAATTCTCCACCGGGTGACAACATTTGTAGCTAATATTTAAACTCCCTCCAGGATATATATATATATATATATATACACATACAGTATGTATGTATATATATATATTTATATATTTTTATATATATATATATATATAGATATATCTATAAACACACGCACATAAATGCATTCTTGGATTGACAAATGCATCACAAAGCTTATTTTGACAACAGATATCTTTATGTATGCCGTTGCAAAACATTTTATGTTGCTTTTACGATCGATATTACTTTGTGCCATTAAGGGAGTGTGTATGTATGCAGAAACCAAATTCTTCCCTCACCTGCCCACCGTAGTAGAACTCTTCAGAATCATTGTCTCCTTCAGAATCCTCTTCAACAGCACTACTATGCCGTGATTCCTAGAAATAGGGAAAACCAGTTGGATGTATAGACCTTGTTTCATGTAGAGGATTAGTAGACATCACAATATTATTGCATGATCCTGCTTGGTTGGATCCTCATATCAAGTAACTGCCTCTGTCATACGCAGCCCTGTCCTCACTAATAACCACATCAAGGCAGACCTGCCTACCACACGATCATTATACTCATCTCCTGATACCATTTGTTCTGATGATTGAATGACTATAGATTGTTGTCTCTTCATACACTTAGAAACAGGGCACGCAAAACTGATCACTAGACATTAACCCAATGAAGTAAAGATAATTTAGTCCATGCACATGGGAAGATTTTCCCCAACCTGGCTACAAATGCCTAAGGGACAATTTTGGAGATGAGCGGGTGAACCAGACCCGCCCAAACTTCCCGATTCAGGCCGGGATCTGAGTCCGGCCTGGGGCTTCCCACCAGACTCGGATCCCAAAACGAGGCAAAACGTCATCATCCCGCTGTCGAATCCTTGCAGGGTTTTGGATTCTATAAAGGTTCCAGTGATCTGTGCCATCTTCACTCCGGCTGCGGAGAGTGCACTGAACGGATGTGTCCATCTCAGTGCTGGGTTGTGGGGCGTGGGCATCGGGCTGGTGGCTGCTGTCAGCCTGGTGTATCAGTCCAGGGGTGCACTGTCTGTCATCTGGTGTATCTGTCAAGAGGTGCTCTGTCCACCTAGGGGGGATCTGCCTATACAGTACATCCAGGGGCTCTGTCCCAGTGTTACTGTGTGGGCTGGTGTGTCCTATCATTATAAGTCATGGGGTACTCTGTCTGTCATCTGCTGTATCTATCAAGGGGTGCTATGTCCACCTAGGGGTGATCTATCTATACATCCAGGCAGTGGAATAACAACGTGGGTGCTGGGGGTGCGGTCCGCAGCCTGGTGTCACCCGCCGAGGGGTGACACCAAAATGCTGGCTCCTGCTCAGTGACAGGAGCCGGGTGCTGCACTGTAACAATACGTGCAGCTCCTGTCCCTGTGTAGGAGCCGGCACTGTATTCCGCATTCAGCCTCTGTGCGAGAGACCTGCCGCTGCTTCACCCGCGGTGTGAGAGTCAGACACCGGCAGCGCCACGCACTGACATGCAGACCGGACACAGGTGAGAGACTCACAGTATCTGAAGCCCCAGGCTGCAGGCTTAGGAGGGGGAAGGTGGGACGGGGGGGGGAAGAGTGGGGTTGTATGAGGCAAAGAGGCACTCTCCGGGGGGCAGCCAGCATCTTTTTAACCCCCTGGAGTGCCGAAAACAGGGGTCTGCCCACGAGGCCATGCCCCCTCATGCTAGGCCACGCCCCCATTTCACGGCCTCCCGCACCGGGTGTCACCAGGGGCAGTGACGCCGCTGCATCCAGGGGCTCCACCCCAGTGTAAAATTAAAATAATAAAAGCTAAAATAAGAATTTACTTACCGATAATTCTATTTCTCATAGTCCGTAGTGGATGCTGGGACTCCGTCAGGACCATGGGGAATAGCGGGCTCCGCAGGAGACAGGGCACATCTAAATAAAGCTTTTAGGATCACATGGTGCGTACTGGCTCCTCCCCCTATGACCCTCCTCCAAGCCTCAGTTAGGTACTGTGCCCGGACGAGCGTACACAATAAGGAAGGATCTTGAATCCCGGGTAAGACTCATACCAGCCACACCAATCACACCGTACAACTTGTGATCTGAACCCAGTTAACAGTATGATAACAACAAATGAAGTAGCCTCTGAAAAGATGGCTCACAACAATAGTAATAACCCGATTTTTGTAACAATAACTATGTACAAACATTGCAGACAATCCGCACTTGGGATGGGCGCCCAGCATCCACTACGGACTATGAGAAATAGAATTATCGGTAAGTAAATTCTTATTTTCTCTAACGTCCTAGTGGATGCTGGGACTCCGTCAGGACCATGGGGATTATACCAAAGCTCCCAAACGGGCGGGAGAGTGCGGATGACTCTGCAGCACCGAATGAGAGAACTCCAGGTCCTCCTTAGCCAGAGTATCAAATTTGTAAAATTTTACAAACGTGTTCTCCCCTGACCACGTAGCTGCTCGGCAAAGTTGTAATGCCGAGACCCCTCGGGCAGCCGCCCAAGATGAGCCCACTTTCCTTGTGGAGTGGGCCTTTACAGATTTAGGCTGTGGCAGGCCTGCCACAGAATGTGCAAATTGGATTGTGCTACAGATCCAACGTGCAATCGTCTGTTTAGACGCAGGAGCACCCATCTTGTTGGGTGCATACAATATAAACAACGAGTCAGATTTTCTGACTTCAGCTGTCCTTGAAATATATATTTTTAATGCTCTGACAACGTCCAGTAACTTGGAGTCCTCCAAGTCGCTAGTAGCCGCAGGCACCACAATAGGCTGGTTCAAGTGAAAAGCCGAAACCACCTTAGGGAGAAAATGAGGACGTGTCCGCAGTTCTGCCCTGTCCGAATGGAAAATCAGATATGGGCTTTTGTACGATAAAGCCGCCAACTCTGAAACTCTCCTGGCTGAAGCCAGGGCCAATAACATGGTTACCTTCCATGTAAGGTATTTTAAATCTACCGATTTTAGAGGCTCAAACCAATGAGATTTGAGAAAATTCAAAACTACGTTCAAATCCCACGGTGCCACTGGAGGCACCATTGGGGGTTGTATATGTAGTACACCTTTGACAAAAGTTTGTACTTCAGGAACTGACGCCAATTCCTTCTGGAAGAAGATTGATAAGGCCGAAATTTGAACTTTAATGGACCCCAATTTTAGGCCCATAGACAATCCTGCTTGCAGGAAATGTAAGAATCGACCCAATTGAAATTCTTCCGTTGGGGCCTTTTTGGCCTCACACCACGCAACATATTTTCGCCAAATGCGGTGATAATGTTGTACAGTCACTTCCTTCCTAGCCTTCATCAAGGTAGGAATAACTTCCTCTGGAATGCCCTTTTCTTTTAGAATCCGGCGTTCAACCGCCATGCCGTCAAACGCAGACGCGGTAAGTCTTGGAACATACAAGGTCCCTGCTGAAGCAGATCCCTTCTTAGAGGTAGAGGCCACGGATCCTCCGTGAGCATCTCTTGAAGTTCCGGATACCAAGTTCTTCTTGGCCAGTCCGGAGCCACTAGTATTGTTCTTACTCCCCTTTTCCGTATAATTCTCAGTACCTTTGGTATGAGAGGCAGAGGAGGGAACACATACACTGACTGGTACACCCACGGTGTTACCAGAGCGTCCACAGCTATTGCCTGAGGGTCTCTTGACCTGGCGCAATATCTGTCCAATTTTTTGTTGAGGCGAGACGCCATCATGTCCACCTTTGGTTTTTCCCAACGGTTCACAATCATGTGGAAGACTTCTGGATGGAGTCCCCACTCTCCCGGGTGAAGGTCGTGTCTGCTGAGGAAATCTGCTTCCCAGTTGTCCACTCCCGGGATGAACACTGCTGACAGTGCTATGACATGATTTTCCGCCCAGCGCAGAATCCTTGCCGCTTCTGTCATTGCTCTTCTGCTTCTCGTGCCGCCTTGTCGGTTTACGTGGGCGACTGCCGTGATGTTGTCCGACTGGATCAACACCGGCTGACCCTGAAGCAGCGGTTTTGCCAGGCTTAGAGCATTGTAGATCGCTCTTAGCTCCAGTATATTTATGTGAAGGGACGTCTCCAGGTTTGACCACACGCCCTGGAAGTTCCTTCCCTGTGTGACTGCTCCCCAGCCTCGTAGGCTGGCATCCGTAGTCACCAGGACCCAGTCCTGTATGCCGAATCTGCGGCCCTCTAACAGATGGGCACTCTGCAACCACCACAGGAGAGACAACCTTGTTCTTGGTGACAGTGTTATCCGCTGATGCATGTGCAGATGCGATCCGGACCATTTGTCCAGCAGATCCCACTGAAATGTTCGTGCATGGAATCTGCCAAATGGAATTGCTTCGTAAGAAGCCACCATCTTTCCCAGGACTCTTGTGCATTGATGTACTGACACAGTTCCTGGTTTTAGGAGGTTCCTGACAAGTTCGGATAACTCCCTTGCTTTCTCCTCCGGGAGAAACACCTTTTTCTGAACCGTGTCCAGAATCATTCCCAGGAACAGCAGACGTGTTGTCGGGGTCAATTGAGATTTTGGAAGATTCAGAATCCACCCGTGTTGCTGAAGCACTACCTGGGTTAGTGCTACACCGACTTCCAGCTGTTCTCTGGACTTTGCCCTTATCAGGAGATCGTCCAAGTAAGGGATAATTAATACGCCTTTTCTTCGTAGAAGAACCATCATTTCGGTCATTACCTTGGTAAAGACCCGAGGAGCCGTGGACAAACCAAACGGCAGCGTTTGAAACTGATAATGACAGTCTTGTATCACGAACCTGAGATACCCTTGGTGTGAGGGGTAAATTGGGACATGCAGATAAGCATCTTTTATGTCCAGGGACACCATGAAGTCCCCTTCCTCCAGATTCGCTATCACTGCTCTGAGTGACTCCATCTTGAACTTGAATTTCTGTATGTACAGGTTCAAGGATTTCAGGTTTAGAATAGGTCTTACCGAACCGTCTGGCTTCGGTACCACAAATAGTGTGGAATAATACCCCTTTCCCTGTTGTAGGAGGGGTACCTTGACTATCACCTGCTGAGAATACAGCTTGTGAATGGCTTCCAATACCGACGTCCTTTCTGAGGGAGACGTTGGTAAAGCAGACTTTAGGAACCGGCGAGGGGGAGACCTTTCGAACTCCAACATGTAACCCTGAGATATTATCTGCAGGATCCACGGGTCCACTTGTGAGCGAGCCCACTGATTGCTGAAAATCTTGAGTCGACCCCCCACCGCTCCTGAGTCCGCTTGTAAAGCCCCAGCGTCATGCTGATGGCTTTGTAGAACCCGGGGCGGGCTTCTGGTCCTGGGCAGGGGCTGCTTGCTGCCCTCTCTTACCCTTTCCTCTGCTTCGCGGCAGATAAGACTGTCCTTTTGGTCGCTTGTTTTTATAGGAGCGAAAGGACTGCGGCTGAAAAGACGGTGTCTTTTTCTGTTGGGAGGGGGTCTGAGGTAAAAAAGTGGATTTGCCGGCAGTTGCCGTGGCCACCAGGTCCGAAAGACCGACCCCAAATAATTCCTCTCCTTTATATGGCAATACTTCCATATGCCTTTTGGAATCCGCATCACCTGACCACTGTCGCGTCCATAAACTTCTTCTGGCAGATATGGACATCGCGCTTACCCTTGATGCTAGAGTACAAATATCCCTCTGAGCATCTCGCATATAAAGAAACGCATCCTTTAATTGCTCTAGAGTCAATAAAATACTGTCCCTATCCAGGGTATCAATATTTTCAGTCAGGGAATCCAACCACACTACCCCAGCACTGCACATCCAGGCTGAGGCTATTGCCGGTCGCAGTATAACACCAGTATGTGTGTATATACTCTTCAGTGTAGTTTCCAGCCTCCTATCTGCTGGATCCTTGAGGGCGGCCGTATCAGGAGACGGCAACGCCACTTGCTTTGATAAACGTGTGAGCGCCTTATCCACCCTAGGGGGTGTTTCCCAGCGCGCCCTAACCTCTGGTGGGAAAGGGTATAATGCCAATAACTTCTTGGAAATTAGCAGTTTTCTATCTGGGTTAACCCACGCTTCATCACACACGTCATTCAATTCCTCTGATTCTGGAAAAGCTACAGGTAGTTTTTTTTTTCACCCCCCACATAATACCCCTTTTTGAGGTACCAGCAGTATCAGAGATCTGCAAAGCCTCCTTCATTGCCGTGATCATATAACGTGTGGCCCTATTGGAAAATACGTTTGTTTCTTCACCGTCGACACTAGATTCATCTGTGTCGGTACCCGTGTCGACTGACTGAGGTAAGGGACGTTTTACAGCCCCTGACGGTGTCTGAGACGCCTGAGCCGGTACTAACTGGTTTTCCGGCCGTCTCATTTCGTCAACTGACTTTTGTAATGTGCTAACATTATCACGTAATTCCATAACTAAAGCCATCCATTCCGGTGTCGACTCCCTAGGGGGTGACATCACCATTACCGGCAATTGCTCTGCCTCCACACCAACATCGTCCTCATACATGTCGACACACACGTACCGACACACAGCAGCCACACAGGGAATGCTCTAATCGAAGACAGGACCCTCTTAGCCCTTTGGGGAGACAGAGGGAGAGTTTGCCAGCACACACCAAAAGCGCTATAAATGTATATAAACAACCCTAGAAGGTGTTGTTTTTGATATAGGCGCTTTTAATATATCAATATCGCCAAATTATGCCCCCCTTCTCTTTGTTACCCTGTTTCTGTAGTGCAGTGCAGGGGAGAATCCTGGGAGCCTTCCTCACCAGCGGAGCTCAGCAGGAAAATGGCGCTGAGTGCTGAGGAGAATAAGCTCCGCCCCTTTTTCAGCGGGCTTTTCTCCCGGGTTTTAAGAAAACTGGCCTGGGTTAAATACATACATATAGCCTTAATGGCTATATGTGATGTATTTTTCGCCACTAAAGGTATTTAATATTGCTGCCCAGGGCGCCCCCAGCAGCGCCCTGCACCCTCCGTGACTGAATCAGTGAGATGTGTAGCAACAATGGCGCACAGCTGCAGTGCTGTGCGCTACCTTCATGAAGACTGAGGAGTCTTCTGCCGCCTGCTTTCCGGACCTCCGATCTTCAGCGTCTGTAAGGGGGGTCGGCGGCGCGGCTCCGGGACGAACCCCAGGATGACCTGTGTTCCGACTCCCTCTGGAGCTAAGTGTCCAGTAGCCTAAGACTCCAATCCATCCTGCACGCAGGTGAGTTGGAAATCTCTCCCCTAAGTCCCTCAATGCAGTGATCCTGTTGCCAGCAGGATTCACTGAGATTTAAACCTAAAAAAACTTTGTCTAAGCAGCTCTTTAGGAGAGCCACCTAGATTGCACCCTTCTCGGACGGGCACAAAAACCTAACTGAGGCTTGGAGGAGGGTCATAGGGGGAGGAGCCAGTACGCACCATGTGATCCTAAAAGCTTTATTTAGATGTGCCCTGTCTCCTGCGGAGCCCGCTATTCCCCATGGTCCTGACGGAGTCCCAGCATCCACTAGGACGTTAGAGAAAAAGCCTAAAATATAGGGCCCGATTCAGACCTGATCGCTGCTGTGCGAAATCACACAGTGGACAATTATGGAATGACTGCACATGTGTATGCACCGCAATGCGCACGCTATTGCTAAACAGCAACAGGATGGTGCAAAAATTTTGATCGCACGGCATATGAAAGGTGATTGACAGGAAGAGGACGTTTGTGGGTGGTAACTGCCCATTTTCTGGGAGTGTCAACAAAAATGCAGGCGTGCCCAAACGTTTTCAGAGAGGGTGTGTGACATCAGCTTCAGCATGATTCTTTTGCATTGTAGGAGTAGTCTCGAGTTATGCACAGGCTGCACAGACTGGAAAAATAATTTGACGGTGAGTGAGTTGCAAATGGATTTGCAGATGTCCACTGTCTGGCGAAGTTTTCGCACGGCGTACACATGCATTTGCACACTTGCACGGGGCAGGTTTTCACTCTCCATGGGCAGAGGCTATCTGATCGCAGCCCTCTGCAAATTTGCAGCACAATGATCAGGTCTGAATTAGGTCCCTAATTATAAAAAATATATATATATTTTTTTTTGTGCTGTGCCCCAATGTTCTATACAATTTTTATTTTATTGTTGTAAGTACTGTGACACTTCCGGTCAGACTGCAGGATATTATTATTTTGTACTCAAACACGTATTGTGCTACACTGTGGGTGAAGGTGGTGCCACAGTAATATATTTTCATACTCATACACGTATTATGCGACACTGTGGGTGAAATAAATCTGCAGTGTTCGATTACTATTTCTGACTCACACACGTATTGTGCGACACTGTTGGGGAAATTAAACAGCAGTTTTGATTATTATCTCTGACTCATACACGTATTGTGACACTGCAGGTGGTAAATTTTTTGTACAAAATGTGGTGTGTGCTGTACCCCACTTGGTCCGTGTTTGTTAATAGATAAGGATGATAAACAATTGAGAGGAGAGGCATAGACGGCTTAAGTCAGGGCATGTAAAATAAAAGAAAAAGTAAAAGTTGGATTAGTAAAAGCCAGATTAGTGCAATAACCAATAAAAATTGTTGTCTAATGTCTATGCAATAAAGACCATCACCAATGCCCCCAATTATTTCTTTATTTTTTTAATCAAACAAATTAAATTAAATTACTAATCAATCCTTCCTTCCACTACATGCATATTCTACCTCCCTTGGGTCCCTGATCAAGTTATTGATAAAGATCTGTGTCAGATCATTTTTGCTGATTTTGGTTTCATATATTTTTTGCAAAAATTTACAAAAAAAAAGCTAAAATCACATGATTTGGCCTTTTTTTTTTGTTCCTAGAGTATTATTAAACCCAGTACCATTAATTTCCAGGCATTTCCAGGCAATTTTGACCACAGTACAAACAATGAAAAATTTATAGTGTAGAATATATTTTTACATGCTGTAAACATCTGTACAGATTATTTTCAGCCTCAATGTAGGATCAGTTCCTGAAAGGCATGTTTGACCTGGAGAAGGATCCACCCGATGCAGTAGTTTGCCAACAACAGTTGGAGTGCTCCAAGTTGCTTCAGCCAGCTTTACGCAAAGTATGTACCATGTAAATAAATATGTATGTTTTTGACCAATATACACAACTTCTTTTTGTATTAATTAAACATATTTCCACTTTGTTGCAGACATCCTGGCAGAAAGTGAGTGAAATTGTGCCGGCTGCGGATCACTTATATGGAATCCAAACCCTGCAATATCCGACGCTGAATGAAAACAATATTGTGATGTGGTTAAAACTGACTGAAAATGAGTAGAAATGTATGTAATTAAGGTTAATAATACTGTAGGAACAAAAACAGGCCAAAATTCTGTAATTTTAGCTGTTTTCATGATTTTTCTTTAAAAAAAATGTCAGATCCTAAACCAAAAGCTGCAAAAAAAATTTGGGGGGGCAAAACCAATATAGATCCAAAACACAAGGAGGTACAGATCCAAAACAAAATTAAAAAAAACAAGATTTGTACCGTGCATTTTTACTATTTTGTAAAGGAAGATTATTGGTGAAGCATGAACCACAAATTATTCATTTGTGCTGTAAGCAGACAAACATGTTTGCTTTTTGTTTCCTTTCTTGAAATTTCAATAAAAAACGAATTTTGCCCATTTGGGTTAAGTTTCTTTTGATGACTTAAAATGAGTAAAAAGACTCATGGTACTGTATCTTCTGAAAATACTAAGGGGCATATTCATCATGAAAAAAATGTGCAATGAGAATTTTTAGTTTTCAAATCTCAATGTATTCTCACACAATTTTTTCATGATTCGTCATGCCAGCACGAGAAAATTATCACTTCCGAAAAACTGGCCTTCCTGAGAACACAGTTTTTCGGAAAGTGATAAATTTCACCTCAGCAGCACACTTGTCTGCCCTGTGTTCTTACGCATTAGGAACACATAGAAAAAACACCCCGAAAAATACATTAAAGCTAGGCCTTCCCGTACACAATTGTATACACAGAAACCCGGATGTTTCTCGTGCGGCAACTGCACGACGTGCAGGTCATTGATGGTTGGCCCGACTTTCAATCATCCCCACACTGGGACCACCATCAAGATCAGATTTCATCTACATTGCAGAATGGATCATGTTACCTACATATTGAAATGTCCATGTGGGTTCCTTTATGTTGGGTTGACTATGCGGAATTTTAGAGACCGGATGGCCAACCACCGGTCTTCTATACATACCGCTTTAAACAGTGGAACCTCTGATAAGCCTGTTGCATGACACTTTCTAGAGGCTAAGCACCAAGTAGCAAGTCTAAAGTGTATGTTGATTGATTGGGTTCCCCCTCTGTCGACTGGAGGCGATCGAGTGGGGCAGCTTAAACAGAGGGAATGTTATTGGATCAATGAATTGGACACAGTAGCCCCATTAAGTGCTTGTCTATAAGTCTCTGACCTGTTTATCAATGGTATATCTTCAACACATGTCCAATGCACCCCTCGATTGGTGTCAGTATATAATGTATAGATACCGATATGCTTGCTGTATAGGTTTGTTCACTATATAGCCAGCTTGTCTTTTTAATTGTAACTGTTTTATGTATGTTTTTTGTTTTTTTGTTTATGTTTTTGTATTGTTATTGCTGCTGCCTCCTCCTGGTTCCCCTATAACAATTTTTGACCCTTTTTTCATATGTTGTTCAACAGTTGATTCTTTGAGGAACCATATACATATATATATATTTCTTGAGGGATGATCTCATCTTTTGATATAAAACATCACTTTGTCTCTAAATATATTAGATCGTTTTTCCATCCCCTATTTCTGTTAGCAGCGTGCGTTCCACCGGCTTCGGCCGCTGGAACGCACGGGACTTCCTGTTTCTGGCCCCCGGCGTGTGTCGATCGGTTCGGTCCCTCCGGCCCGTGGTGTTGATGCGGCAGGGTCTGTTTGGTGGCGGGGGACTGTGCTCGTGGTGCGGGGACTTTGTGCTCGTGGTGCGGGGACTTTGTCCCCGTGCGGGTGTCGTGCGCTGTGTGTTCGCTGGGGTGTTTGCAGCGTGCGTTCCACCAGGCTTGGCGGTTGGAACGCATGACACTTCCTGTTTCCGGTCCCCCGGCGCATGCAGCGCTATTTTGTGTATTCCCTCTGTTGTACTGGGAATATTAATGCATACACAGGCATACTGGTTGCTTATTTGGCCTTTTGTGCTGGTGGTAAACGGTTAATCAAGTGGAATAAAGGTTTGGATAATTATTCAGGTGACTTTTTGAGTTGACCCCTCACACCCTTGATACTTCCGGGTCAAGGGGTATTTAAATCCCCTGCTTAGATCCAGTTGGTGCATGCAGCCCTGGTTTGTGCAGTGTTCCACATAATTCTGTGAGTAACTATGTTGGGTTTGTCCCACTGATTAAGTTTGATGTTTGTATAATCCTATAATCTTTTGATTTGGGTTTATTTATTGTTTGTAGCTATGGATTTGATGTGGGAGAACGCTTAACCCAGGGGCTGCCCTATGTGTATCCTCTTGGACCTAAAGGTATTTATTGATCGTTGATTATGGTTTTTTTTATATATATTTCTATGCCTCAGATGTACATTGTTTAAACAGAGTATATGTGTAATCACAGTGGCTGAATGTCCTTTTTGAGATCCTGCAGCTGTTGACCCTGAGTGGGTGAATGCCTTATCCAGGTGTAGTCTTGTGCACACCTCTCCAGACCCATAGGTATTTATGTGGTAACAAGGTTTGATATATACATTTGATTCTGATACACGTTTATAATAGAGATATCCTTTGATTACAGCATTGGTTTGGTTGCAGAGCTGTGATTATATGGACATTCTCCACACTTGGTATACAGCAGTTCAGACTAGAGATGAGCGCCGGAAATTTTTCGGGTTTTGTGTTTTGGTTTTGGGTTCGGTTCCGCGGCCGTGTTTTGGGTTCGACCGCGTTTTGGCAAAACCTCACCGAATTTTTTTTGTCGGATTCGGGTGTGTTTTGGATTCGGGTGTTTTTTTCAAAAAACCCTAAAAAACAGCTTAAATCATAGAATTTGGGGGTCATTTTGATCCCAAAGTATTATTAACCTCAAAAACCATAATTTACACTCATTTTCAGTCTATTCTGAATACCTCACACCTCACAATATTATTTTTAGTCCTAAAATTTGCACCGAGGTCGCTGTGTGAGTAAGATAAGCGACCCTAGTGGCCGACACAAACACCGGGCCCATCTAGGAGTGGCACTGCAGTGTCACGCAGGATGTCCCTTCCAAAAAACCCTCCCCAAACAGCACATGACGCAAAGAAAAAAAGAGGCGCAATGAGGTAGCTGTGTGAGTAAGATAAGCGACCCTAGTGGCCGACACAAACACCGGGCCCATCTAGGAGTGGCACTGCAGTGTCACGCAGGATGTCCCTTCCAAAAACCCCTCCCCAAACAGCACATGACGCAAAGAAAAAAAGAGGCGCAATGAGGTAGCTGACTGTGTGAGTAAGATAAGCGACCCTAGTGGCCGACACAAACACCGGGCCCATCTAGGAGTGGCACTGCAGTGTCACGCAGGATGGCCCTTCCAAAAAACCCTCCCCAAACAGCACATGACGCAAAGAAAAAAAGAGGGGCAATGAGGTAGCTGACTGTGTGAGTAAGATAAGCGACCCTAGTGGCCGACACAAACACCGGGCCCATCTAGGAGTGGCACTGCAGTGTCACGCAGGATGGCCCTTCCAAAAAACCCTCCCCAAACAGCACATGACGCAAAGAAAAAAAGAGGCGCAATGAGGTAGCTGACTGTGTGAGTAAGATAAGCGACCCTAGTGGCCGACACAAACACCGGGCCCATCTAGGAGTGGCACTGCAGTGTCACGCAGGATGGCCCTTCCAAAAAACCCTCCCCAAACAGCACATGACGCAAAGAAAAAAAGAGGCGCAATGAGGTAGCTGACTGTGTGAGTAAGATAAGCGACCCTAGTGGCCGACACAAACACCGGGCCCATCTAGGAGTGGCACTGCAGTGTCACGCAGGATGGCCCTTCCAAAAAACCCTCCCCAAACAGCACATGACGCAAAGAAAAAAAGAGGCGCAATGAGGTAGCTGACTGTGTGAGTAAGATAAGCGACCCTAGTGGCCGACACAAACACCGGGCCCATCTAGGAGTGGCACTGCAGTGTCACGCAGGATGGCCCTTCCAAAAAACCCTCCCCAAACAGCACATGACGCAAAGAAAAATAAAAGAAAAAAGAGGTGCAAGATGGAATTGTCCTTGGGCCCTCCCACCCACCCTTATGTTGTATAAACAGGACATGCACACTTTAACCAACCCATTATTTCAGTGACAGGGTCTGCCACACGACTGTGACTGATATGACGGGTTGGTTTGGACCCCCCCCAAAAAAGAAGCAATTAATCTCTCCTTGCACAAACTGGCTCTACAGAGGCAAGATGTCCACCTCATCATCATCCTCCGATATATCACCGTGTACATCCCCCTCCTCACAGATTATCAATTCGTCCCCACTGGAATCCACCATCTCAGCTCCCTGTGTACTTTGTGGAGGCAATTGCTGCTGGTCAATGTCTCCGCGGAGGAATTGATTATAATTCATTTTAATGAACATCATCTTCTCCACATTTTCTGGATGTAACCTCGTACGCCGATTGCTGACAAGGTGAGCGGCGGCACTAAACACTCTTTCGGAGTACACACTTGTGGGAGGGCAACTTAGGTAGAATAAAGCCAGTTTGTGCAAGGGCCTCCAAATTGCCTCTTTTTCCTGCCAGTATAAGTACGGACTGTGTGACGTGCCTACTTGGATGCGGTCACTCATATAATCCTCCACCATTCTTTCAATGTTGAGAGAATCATATGCAGTGACAGTAGACGACATGTCCGTAATCGTTGTCAGGTCCTTCAGTCCGGACCAGATGTCAGCATCAGCAGTCGCTCCAGACTGCCCTGCATCACCGCCAGCGGGTGGGCTCGGAATTCTGAGCCTTTTCCTCGCACCCCCAGTTGCGGGAGAATGTGAAGGAGGAGATGTTGACAGGTCGCGTTCCGCTTGACTTGACAATTTTCTCACCAGCAGGTCTTTCAACCCCAGCAGACTTGTGTCTGCCGGAAAGAGAGATCCAAGGTAGGTTTTAAATCTAGGATCGAGCACGGTGGCCAAAATGTAGTGCTCTGATTTCAACAGATTGACCACCCGTGAATCCTTGTTAAGCGAATTAAGGGCTCCATCCACAAGTCCCACATGCCTAGCGGAATCGCTCCGTGTTAGCTCCTCCTTCAATGTCTCCAGCTTCTTCTGCAAAAGCCTGATGAGGGGAATGACCTGACTCAGGCTGGCAGTGTCTGAACTGACTTCACGTGTGGCAAGTTCAAAGGGCATCAGAACCTTGCACAACGTTGAAATCATTCTCCACTGCACTTGAGACAGGTGCATTCCACCTCCTATATCGTGCTCAATTGTATAGGCTTGAATGGCCTTTTGCTGCTCCTCCAACCTCTGAAGCATATAGAGGGTTGAATTCCACCTCGTTACCACTTCTTGCTTCAGATGATGGCAGGGCAGGTTCAGTAGTTTTTGGTGGTGCTCCAGTCTTCTGTACGTGGTGCCTGTACGCCGAAAGTGTCCCGCAATTCTTCTGACCACCGACAGCATCTCTTGCACGCCCCTGTCGTTTTTTAAAAAATTCTGCACCACCAAATTCAAGGTATGTGCAAAACATGGGACGTGCTGGAATTTGCCCATATTTAATGCACACACAACATTGCTGGCGTTGTCCGATGCCACAAATCCACAGGAGAGTCCAATTGGGGTAAGCCATTCTGCGATGATCTTCCTCAGTTGCCGTAAGAGGTTTTTAGCTGTGTGCGTATTCTGGAAAGCGGTGATACAAAGCGTAGCCTGCCTAGGAAAGAGTTGGCGTTTGCGAGATGCTGCTACTGGTGCCGCCGCTGCTGTTCTTGCGGCGGGAGTCCATACATCTACCCAGTGGGCTGTCACAGTCATATAGTCCTGACCCTGCCCTGCTCCACTTGTCCACATGTCCGTGGTTAAGTGGACATTGGGTACAACTGCATTTTTTAGGACACTGGTGAGTCTTTTTCTGACGTCCGTGTACATTCTCGGTATCGCCTGCCTACAGAAGTGGAACCTAGATGGTATTTGGTAACGGGGGCACACTGCCTCAATAAATTGTCTAGTTCCCTGTGAACTAACGGCGGATACCGGACGCACGTCTAACACCAACATAGTTGTCAAGGCCTCAGTTATCCGCTTTGCAGCAGGATGACTGCTGTGATATTTCATCTTCCTCGCAAAGGACTGTTGGACAGTCAATTGCTTACTGGAAGTAGTACAAGTGGGCTTACGACTTCCCCTCTGGGATGACCATCGACTCCCAGCAGCAACAACAGCAGCGCCAGCAGCAGTAGGCGTTACACGCAAGGATGCATCGGAGGAATCCCAGGCAGGAGAGGACTCGTCAGAATTGCCAGTGACATGGCCTGCAGGACTATTGGCATTCCTGGGGAAGGAGGAAATTGACACTGAGGGAGTTGGTGGGGTGGTTTGCGTGAGCTTGGTTACAAGAGGAAGGGATTTACTGGTCAGTGGACTGCTTCCGCTGTCGCCCAAAGTTTTTGAACTTGTCACTGACTTATTATGAATGCGCTGCAGGTGACGTATAAGGGAGGATGTTCCGAGGTGGTTAACGTCCTTACCCCTACTTATTACAGCTTGACAAAGGCAACACACGGCTTGACAAATGTTGTCCGCATTTCTGGTGAAATACTTCCACACCGAAGAGCTGATTTTTTTGGTATTTTCACCAGGCATGTCAACGGCCATATTCCTCCCACGGACAACAGGTGTCTCCCCGGGTGCCTGACTTAAACAAACCACCTCACCATCAGAATCCTCCTGGTCAATTTCCTCCCCAGCGCCAGCAACACCCATATCCTCCTCATCCTGGTGTACTTCAACACTGACATCTTCAATCTGACTATCAGGAACTGGACTGCGGGTGCTCCTTCCAGCACTTGCAGGGGGCGTGCAAATGGTGGAAGGCGCATGCTCTTCACGTCCAGTGTTGGGAAGGTCAGGCATCGCAACCGACACAATTGGACTCTCCTTGTGGATTTGGGATTTCGAAGAACGCACAGTTCTTTGCGGTGCTTTTGCCAGCTTGAGTCTTTTCAGTTTTCTAGCGAGAGGCTGAGTGCTTCCATCCTCATGTGAAGCTGAACCACTAGCCATGAACATAGGCCAGGGCCTCAGCCGTTCCTTGCCACTCCGTGTGGTAAATGGCATATTGGCAAGTTTACGCTTCTCCTCCGACAATTTTATTTTAGGTTTTGGAGTCCTTTTTTTACTGATATTTGGTGTTTTGGATTTGACATGCTCTGTACTATGACATTGGGCATCGGCCTTGGCAGACGACGTTGCTGGCATTTCATCGTCTCGGCCATGACTAGTGGCAGCAGCTTCAGCACGAGGTGGAAGTGGATCTTGATCTTTCCCTAATTTTGGAACCTCAACATTTTTGTTCTCCATATTTTAATAGGCACAACTAAAAGGCACCTCAGGTAAACAATGGAGATGGATGGATACTAGTATACAATTATGGATGGACTGCCGAGTGCCGACACAGAAGTAGCTACAGCCGTGGACTATTGTACTGTACTGTGTCTGCTGCTAATATAGACTGGATGATAATGAGATGTAGTATGTATGTATAAAGAAGAAAGAAAAAAAAACCACGGGTAGGTGGTATACAATTATGGATGGACTGCCGAGTGCCGACACAGAGGTAGCTACAGCCGTGGACTACTGTACTGTGTCTGCTGCTAATATAGACTGGTTGATAAAGAGATGTAGTATGTATGTATAAAGAAGAAAGAAAAAAAAACCACGGGTAGGTGGTATACAATTATGGATGGACTGCCGAGTGCCGACACAGAGGTAGCTACAGCCGTGGACTACTGTACTGTGTCTGCTGCTAATATAGACTGGTTGATAAAGAGATGTAGTATGTATGTATAAAGAAGAAAAAAAAAAACCACGGGTAGGTGGTATACAATTATGGATGGACTGCCGAGTGCCGACACAGAGGTAGCTACAGCCGTGGACTACTGTACTGTGTCTGCTGCTAATATAGACTGGTTGATAAAGAGATGTAGTATGTATGTATAAAGAAGAAAGAAAAAAAAAACCACGGGTAGGTGGTATACAATTATGGACGGACTGCCGAGTGCCGACACAGAGGTAGCTACAGCCGTGGACTACCGTACTGTACTGTGTCTGCTGCTAATATAGACTGGATGATAATGAGATGTAGTATGTATAAAGAAGAAAGAAAAAAAAACCACGGGTAGGTGGTATACAATTATGGATGGACTGCCGAGTGCCGACACAGAGGTAGCTACAGCCGTGGACTACCGTACTGTGTCTGCTGCTAATATAGACTGGTTGATAATGAGATGTAGTATGTATAAAGAAGAAAGAAAAAAAAACCACGGGTAGGTGGTATACAATTATGGACGGACTGCCGAGTGCCGACACAGAGGTAGCTACAGCCGTGGACTACCGTACTGTGTCTGCTGCTAATATAGACTGGTTGATAATGAGATGTAGTATGTATAAAGAAGAAAGGAAAAAAAACCACGGGTAGGTGGTATACAATTATGGATGGACTGCCGAGTGCCGACACAGAGGTAGCTACAGCCGTGGACTACTGTACTGTGTCTGCTGCTAATATAGACTGGTTGATAAAGAGATGTAGTATGTATGTATAAAGAAGAAAGAAAAAAAAACCACGGGTAGGTGGTATACAATTATGGACGGACTGCCGAGTGCCGACACAGAGGTAGCTACAGCCGTGGACTACCGTACTGTACTGTGTCTGCTGCTAATATAGACTGGTTGATAAAGAGATGTAGTATGTATGTATAAAGAAGAAAGAAAAAAAAACCACGGGTAGGTGGTATACAATTATGGATGGACTGCCGAGTGCCGACACAGAGGTAGCTACAGCCGTGGACTACTGTACTGTGTCTGCTGCTAATATAGACTGGTTGATAAAGAGATGTAGTATGTATGTATAAAGAAGAAAGAAAAAAAAACCACGGGTAGGTGGTATACAATTATGGACGGACTGCCGAGTGCCGACACAGAGGTAGCTACAGCCGTGGACTACCGTACTGTACTGTGTCTGCTGCTAATATAGACTGGTTGATAAAGAGATGTAGTATGTATGTATAAAGAAGAAAGAAAAAAAAACCACGGGTAGGTGGTATACAATTATGGATGAACTGCCGAGTGCCGACACAGAGGTAGCTACAGCCGTGGACTACTGTACTGTGTCTGCTGCTAATATAGACTGGTTGATAAAGAGATGTAGTATGTATGTATAAAGAAGAAAGAAAAAAAAAACACGGGTAGGTGGTATACAATTATGGACGGACTGCCGAGTGCCGACACAGAGGTAGCTACAGCCGTGGACTACCGTACTGTACTGTGTCTGCTGCTAATATAGACTGGTTGATAAAGAGATGTAGTATGTATGTATAAAGAAGAAAGAAAAAAAAACCACGGGTAGGTGGTATACAATTATGGATGGACTGCCGAGTGCCGACACAGAGGTAGCTACAGCCGTGGACTACTGTACTGTGTCTGCTGCTAATATAGACTGGTTGATAAAGAGATGTAGTATGTATGTATAAAGAAGAAAGAAAAAAAAACCACGGGTAGGTGGTATACAATTATGGATGGACTGCCGAGTGCCGACACAGAGGTAGCTACAGCCGTGAACTACCGTACTGTGTCTGCTGCGACTGGATGATAAATAATGATATAAAAAATATATATATATCACTACTGCAGCCGGACAGGTATATATTATATAATGACGGACCTGCTGGACACTGTCTGTCAGCAGAATGAGTTTTTTATAGAATAAAAAAAAAAACACCACACAAGTCACACGACGAGTGTTTAACTTTTTCAGGCAATCACAATATAGTATACTACTAACTATACTGGTGGTCAGTGTGGTCAGGTCACTGGTCAGTCACACTGGCAGTGGCACTCCTGCAGCAAAAGTGTGCACTGTTTAATTTTAATAATATGTACTCCTGGCTCCTGCTATAACCTATAACTGGCACTGCTCCCCAGTCTCCCCCACAATTATAAGCTGTGTGAGCACAGTCAGATATATACATAGATGATGCAGCACACTGGGCTGAGCAGTGCACACAGATATGGTATGTGACTGAGTCACTGTGTATCGTTTTTTTCAGGCAGAGAACGGATTATATTAAATAAAACTGCACTGTCTGGTGGTCACTGTGGTCAGTCACTACTAAACTCTGCACTCTCTACAGTACTCCTAAGCTCCAGTAAATCAAGTGTCTCTGTCTCAAATCAATCTCACTCTCTCTCTTCTAATCTAAATGGAGAGGACGCCAGCCACGTCCTCTCCCTATCAATCTCAATGCACGTGTGAAAATGGCGGCGACGCGCGGCTCCTTATATAGAATCCGAGTCTCGCGAGAATCCGACAGCGTCATGATGACGTTCGGGCGCGCTCGGGTTAACCGAGCAAGGCGGGAAGATCCGAGTCGCTCGGACCCGTGAAAAAAAACATGAAGTTCGGGCGGGTTCGGATTCCGAGGAACCGAACCCGCTCATCTCTAGTTCAGACATGCAGCCCCATTGGAATGTGCTGATAGAGATGAGGAGGGGTAGGCCTTGCATGCATTTTAAGACCAGTGGTGAACACAGGGTGTTATTTTATTCCTCCTTGTAGTCTCACTACTCTGCCACCTGTTTTTGGTATATGAGTTCCTTCTTTCTTAATCTGGTATTACGTAGTAGTTTATGTTGATACAAGCATTGCCGCTAATATTGTTACATATTGGGACCTGGGAGGCTCAGTCATGTTTATGTTCTATTTTTTCTAGATATACTTCTAATCATTCGGCTTCATTATATTATGATTGGATTTGATGATTCATGTATGGCCCTTCTTGAAAAAGATCCTGGTTTTTGGATCGAAACGTCGAAACCTTTGAGGCTACAATAAAAATTTTCTATTGAAGAAATGTGTGGACTTTATACACAGTGAGAGTACACCCTCCACCACGTGGAATTCTCGTCTATATATATATATATATATATATATATATATATGTGTGTATATATATATATATACACATATGGCATTATTTGTCAGGGCCCCCGCAAACTACTATCCGTTTGGATGGTCGACCATGTTATGGTCGACAGTCATTAGGTCGACCACTATTGGTCGACAATGACATGGTCGACATGGACACATGGTCGACACATGAAAATGGTCGACACATGAAAAGGTCTTTCACATTTTTTTCTTTTGTGGAACTCTTCCATACTTTACGATCCATGTGGACTACGATTGGGAACTGTAACCTGTGCCGAGCGCAGCTGTAGCGGAGCGAGGCACCTTGCCCAAAGCATGGCGAGCGAAGCGAGCCATGCAAGGGGACGCGGTGCACTAATTGGGGTTCCCCATCACTTTACACAGAAAACGACACCCAAAAAAGTAAAAGAACTCACGTCGACCCTTTCACGCGTCGACCATTTTCACGTGTCGACCATTTTCATGTGTCGACCATGCCAATGTCGATCAATAGTGGTCGACCTAATGACTGTCGACCATAACATGGTCGACCATTCATACCGGAGCCCCGCAAACCCCCCTCCCCACTGGGACTATTATTGCCATGACTGCCCGGCTGGACAATGCAGCGGCAGCTCCAGTTGAGCCAGCCCAGTCCGTTCCTATCCAGCTGCATAACCTGCAGTCGCGGCCCCTGCTCACCTTCCCCAGCTGCAGGCACCTAACCACCGGGGATGCCCGGCTGCAGAGATCGCTCTGCAGCCGCGGCCCCCGCTCACCTCCTCCTGCTGCCGGCACCTATTGCCTGGGGATGCCCGGGTACAGAGATCACTCTGCATCCATGGCCCGCCCCACAACCCCCCTTCGCTGCACAATGGATTTGGAAGCATCTGAGGATGGCAAACAGTTTCACTGTCACTGTCACTGGGAAGTGTAGAAATTGTGTCATTTTTAAGGTTGATGAATATGCCCCAAAGTCTTGTAAAAAAGCAAAACTAAATGAGAGGTATAATTTGTGTGGGCATGACATACAAACATAATTGATATTGATTTTGGAATGTGACAAGCGCAAATGCGAAAAAATTACCCCCAAAACAAGGGTGAGAAAACCCTCAGCAGAGAAGGAGTTAATAAGACATTTACCAGCAGTGATGACGTGTGGGTGAGTGGGCAGGTGTGTTTATACACTTGCTGTTCAGTTGAAGTGTGAGTAATCCTTGCAGATTGTGTTGTTACACAAAAATAGTTTTAAGTGTTATAACTGTGCCGTCGTGTTCTACGAGGTGTGCCCTTTAGCTCCAATTGGAATGATTCCGATTGACAAGCACATTCCAGGTCCACAGGTGGTTGGATTTAAGTACAATAAGTATTTCACTGTAAATAATAGACTCCGATGTGGGAAACCACACCCCTGATGAAGTGTGGATGACGAAATGTGTATGTTGGCTTCCCACATCACAACATTCTTATCAGCGCTTGTGAATTCGCTTGGAGGAAGGATCCTATTTTGGACTTTTCTGACGGCATGTCAGCTAGTAGAGTTTGCAGTCCTTTTTTACCAGTAAGATCTGGAGATAAGCTTTTATTTTAATATTCACATTTTGAGCATTTTTTTGTATCATCAATAGTGTGTTCAATTTATTTTTACATATGAAAAAGGAGGGGTACAGAAAAAGAAGGGGAAGAGTATGTGGAGGGAATCAAAATTCACATTGCCAAATCCACAGCTGCAAAGAAACAATCCATAGTGTCAATCAATGATCTTGTTAAAGAATATAGGAAGTAAATGGGTGTGAATTAATAGATTGACAATGTCTTGGTAGAGAATCAATAGGTTGACACCACATAGTCGACCTGCATTAGGTCGATGGTGACAAAAGGTCAACAGATGAATGGTTGACAGTGCTTAAGGTCAATAGCTGCTAAAGGTTGACACGTTCAAAAGTTCTAAATGGAAATGGTCAACACAGAAATGTAC
The DNA here is from genome assembly GCF_028390025.1 of Pseudophryne corroboree. Taxonomy (NCBI): domain Eukaryota; kingdom Metazoa; phylum Chordata; class Amphibia; order Anura; family Myobatrachidae; genus Pseudophryne; species Pseudophryne corroboree. Next base: position 105,704,900 of record NC_086444.1, on the reverse strand, counting down.
ACTTTCTTTTTATATTTTATCCCAAATCTAAGCCTAATCCTCCCTCTAGTGTCTAACCCTAACCATACCCCTAGTGCCTAATCCTAACCTTCCCCCTAGTGCCTAACACTAACCGCCCCCTATAGTAGCCTAACCCCAACTGTACCTCTTGGTGACTAACCCAAACCATTCTCTACCAAAGCCTAATCCTAACCCTCCTCCCCAGCCGCCTAGCACTAAACCTCCCCTTAGGGCCTAACCCTAACCCTAAAACTATTGTGTCGACCATGTGTGTATTGACCATTTCCATGTTGACTTTTTGTACATGGCAAAATTGCGCACTGACCTTTTGTCACTGTTGATCCAACGCATGTTAGCCATGTGATTTCAACCTTTTGATGGTCAAACTAGGCATTGTTGACCTTTCAACAGGATACATATTTATATAAAAAAAAAAAAAAATATATATATATATATATATATATATATATATATTGCACACCCAAAAAAACGCTCAGGGCTGCAGGCGTAGATCTCAGGACCAGCTGCTCCTCCCATGGGCAGCTTTACGTAGCTTGCTCACGAGTTAGTAGCCCACGTACCTTTTGTGTTAATCTCTGAAGGAAAAACTTCAAATATTGTTTACAAAGACATTTTTTGATCAATGAGTACAATATAAGATAGACATTACAATATTAGATGCTCTACTGTCTTTGTAAAGTTAGTTCCGTTGCGTAAAATCAGACATCCACGCAAGCAAGGCTGCGGGCAAACACTAGCTTATTTACAAAAAAATAGTAGGAAGGGAAGAAAAACAACTTCCTGTGAAATTAAATGATTGGCTTTTCACAAGCAGAGGAAGTAAAAGTTATCAACATACAGTACTGTGCAAAAATTTTAGGCAGGTGTGGAAAAAATGCTGCAAAGTAAGGATGCTTTAAAAAAAAATAGAAGTCTTAATAGTTTATTTTTGTCAATTAAGATGCAATCTGAATGAACAGAAGAGAAATTTACTGCAAATCAAATCATTATTTGGTGTGACCACCTTTTGCTTTCAAACAGCATAGATTCTTCTAGGTACACTTGCACAGTTTTTGAAGGAACTCTGCAGGGAGGTTGTTCCAAACATCTGGGAGAACTAACCATAGAACTTCTATCTCTTCATGTGTTCCCAGACAGACTCGATGATGTTGAGGTCAGGGCTCTATGAGTTTCTGCCAGTACTGAGCTGATGGCACTGCTGGACATCTTCTGATTTCGAAAGGGAAGTAAGCATGATGTCTTTCATTTGATGCACTAAGTTTCCTTGGTTGACCACTGTGTCTACGGTCCTCAACGTTGCCCGTTTCTTTGTGCGTCAATGCTGAGAAACACAGGCAGGTACTTATCCATCATGTATTGCCATCAGGGAGGAGTCTGATTAGCTTCAGATTTTTTCTGCAGCAGGACAACGACCCCAAACATACAGCCAATGTCAGTGAGAACTATCTTCAGCGTAAATAAGTATTGATTCGATTTGATTTCGATTTCTCTCTTGTTCATTCACTTTGCATTTTGTTAATTGATAAAAATAAACTATTAACTAGAGATGTGCAGGTTTTAATCGGATTTACCCGGATCTCAAAACGGCATCTTATTGGCTCTCGGATGTCACGTGTTTTGGATAGCCAATAAGAAAAATCCGGATAAAACCGAACTTGCGTTAATTCTGGCGATAAGAACCGAGTAAATCCGAACTCGCTCATCTCTACTATTAACACTTCTATCTTTGATAGCATTGTTACTATGCAGCATTTTTCCACACTTGCCTAAAATTTTTGCACAGTACTGATTATTCAAAAACTTCTAACAACTATTAACAATAACAGAGAAAGCTGGTCAATGTAGCAGTTATTACAACCTGAATATGTAATCTACCACGCTACTCAGCAAAGAAGCCTGAAAGAAATCCTTCTGTCATTCTACCTTTATGCAGAGACACAATGTGACTAGTAACCAGTGATGAAGAGGTCCAGCCTGAGTAATGAAAGTACTCATTCACTCACGCAACCTCATTGACTATGCAGCCTTCACCTTCTGCAAGAGGATTTCAGTTTCATTCCAATGAAATATTAAAATTAATGGAGCGATGACCTCCCTATCTAGGAACCAAATGCTTTAACTCCCATTTGGGCTGAGTTTTTTTTTTCTTAAGTAGGACTCCAATATTTCTGAAGAAGAACTCAGGGACACCCGCTTAGTATGAGATTTCCTGGGTTTATAAAACACAGCCCATTAATTCCTGCATTGCCAAATGGAACACAGCAGTTACGGGATCCTGTCCTAACGCACTGGTGATTATTTGCTTCTGTAACATTGCTTCACTAAAAACCATAGTAACGCGACGGGCATTGTTTTCACGGTCTTCCTTGCAGTGAGAGCATAAAGCTTACTTCCTCTCTACTGTTGTAGTGTAGATTTGCACTTTTACTGAATTACCCTCACTGCATAAACTGAGTTAATTCTAAGGGGTAAATTTACTAAAGGTTCTAAACATAAAGGGGTAAATTTACTAAGATGGGAGTTCTTTTTAAGATAGGATGTTTCCTATAGCAACCAATCAGATTCTACTTCTCATTTATCTAGCACCTTCTAGAAGATAATACCTGGAGTCTGATTGGTTGCTATGGGCAATATCCCATCTTAAATAGAACTCCCATCTTAGTAAATTTACCCCATAAAGTGGTGATGTTGCCCATAGCAACCAATTAGACTCCAGGTATTATCTTCTAGATGGTGCTAGATAAATAAGTAGAATCTGATTGGTGTAAAAATAAAGCAACCAGTATTTACCCGCACAGAAACAATATAACCCACCCAAATCTAACTCACTCTGCACATGTTATATCTGCCCCACCTGCAGTGCACATGGTTTTGCCCAACTGCTAACAAATTTGCTACTGCAATCAACTCTGAATTAACCCCTAAGTTATAATGAAGCTACAGAATGTATTTCTTAGGATCTCTGTTATCAGCTATTTTCTACAAAAGGTGGACAGACGTGTCCATCAATCCTATCACTGATATGAAGGGCTTTATTTACAAAGCGGCGGATTTTATAAGCTGTCATTCAACATTTAAAACAGCACTCACAGTCAGTGTAAAGTCTGGGAGTGCTTTGCGCTGACTGTGAGTGCCGCTTTAAATTTGCACCTCCAACCCACTGGGAAACGGTGGCCTACAAAAACTGCGGCTTTGTAAATAAATCCCAAAGTCTGCACTGTATAGATAAGAACTCCCCACATTACTACTTTCATCTCAATATAGAGCATCTTCCTTTCCAAACTTTTATGAATGCATTTGTCAGTGTCATGCGTAGCTTTTAAAAAGCAGCCAGCTTGTATTTTTAGTCGCCCTTTGAATTGCCTTCTAATTTACACAGCACACAGCACAAATATATCTATTAAATGCTTCCATTACAGGTTCCTTGGCTGACAACCACCTTGTATAACTTCAGCTATTTACATTTGTAAAGAATGTTAAGTCGGCCACAAAACATCTCAGCTTCTGGAGAAATGATAACATATATATAGTCCAATACGTCACCTCTCCATTCTCTTTCTGCAGTTTGCACTTTATGGACAAGCAGCTGGTAATGTCATTGGATTTCCTCAGCTCTGAAAGATAGGTTATAAAGACAACAATGGTTATAAAGGCAAAGGACACTCTAAAGGACAATCCAACCCAAAAATAAAAATGTGGTTTGAATCATATCAAATACAGTATTCATTTAGAGTATGACATAACTTTATTTGAGTTATGTAATGTGACCATGTAAAGTTTGTTTCACTGTAGATGTCCACAATTTACACCCATGCCTTTATGTTTCATTTTTAATTACTGTACATGTATCTTTAAGATAGGCTGTCTGTGAGGTGCGTCTTTCCTCATCCAACAATAGGACTAGTGCAAGTGACACCAACATTATAAAAAAATACTTTGTTTTGCATGTACGTATATTTAAATGAGATTCAATTGGCGGTGAGATTGCTTTTATGGGAATATATACCACCTAACTGTTCTGACTTCGGCAGGACAGTCACGATTTAAGGGGACTGTCCCACCGGCACGTGGCCAGCACCCCTTTTGTGATAGGTTTGGGAGGTAATTTAGCAAAAATCACGACAAATAATTGTCTTTTTATGTGGTCTTATCCACTATTATATAGTCATGACCACAGCATGCAGCAACCTACGCCCCTTGTCCTGACTTACCAGGGGTTGGGAGATATGGAAATGTACTGGTTAGCCGGTGGCCACTAAACTAAACAAAAATCTGGATGTGCTGGTAATCAGGAAAATGTTCTATGCCTCTGTGGGGCTGTTTGTGTACTATCCAGGTACGTTTATTAAGAACACAGGAAAATGGCCCATGAAATGAAGATAGTTCAATATCCTCCAATGGCTGAATTGGCCATTTGGAAATTCTGGAAAATGCCAGAAGGATTGATGGCCAGATGGGCCAGTCTGGTCACGTAAAAGCTTGGCCAAACAGCTCTGCTTCCCACAGCTTTTCTCAGCCAGCATGCTCAGATTGAGGCTTGCCGCTAGGCCACATCCTTCCTGACTGGCGGCACACCCCCGTGAGGCGTGGGCCGAAGTATAGCCCCAGTCTGTCTCTGATGTCCCCTCACTCTTATGATTTGCACAAAAACAAATGTGACTGAACTTTCACATTTTTTTTGTACTTTCACAAATATCCTTTACCATCTGCTGAAAGCGATAGAGCCAATTCCTATAAGAGGCACACACAATGACATAAGATTCAGAGCATTTCAAGGTATTCTCCTGGCAACAGAGAGGAGGATGGCAGCTGTTCTGTGCCCTCTCAGTGACAGCATGCAGAAAGTAATACATTGTAGGATTACTTCAACCCAGTGAAGTTGAAAAAAGAAAAAGCTCTAACATGACTTAAGCTGTTTTTTTCCATTATGGTTAATAACAGAAAACGTAGGTTTCATGCTGCTTTAAGGAAAGACCAACAGCAAGACCTTCATGTATAATGAATGAGTAGCTTATATGAAATAAAACACACTTGATTAAGAACCACGTGAAGGAACAGTGACTGGCCAGATGCCACTTCCATATTTAAAGTGGTCCTGTCATCCTCATATAATACTGCACTGGACTGGTTCCTTCTTTTCAAATGTTAAATAAAGATCTGTGTAGATGACTCCGTATGAAAAATGACAGTTTAGAAAAGCACAATGACAAGAGTCATCTTTTCTGAAGTCTTTCCTTTTTACATTCATCCAGTTATCCTTCTTTATCTAGTCTATGGTTTATTTCTTCCTAACATGTGGGTCTATTTACTGAGCCTTGGAGAGAGATAAAGTACCAACCCCCAAAAAATATTTTTCAAACTTAGCCTGTAACATGACAGTTAGGAGCTGATTGGCTTGATCTTTATCTCTCTCCACGGTAGTTCTCTCCAAGCCTTAGTAAATTGACCCCTATATTCAGTATACTGTATACTTACTATCTTCCTTCCTTCATCCAATTAAACCTTCCTTCCTTCCTTCAATTCTTCATCTAGTTTATTCATCCTTTGTTCTCTCATCTAGTTTATCCTTCCTTACTTCCTTCACCCAGTTTAGCCTTACTTCATTCATCCATCCATCCAGTTTATCCTTCCTTTCTTCTCACGGGCAGGATGTACTTCACGTGGATCTTTCCATACAGGGTAAATCATACTACTACACATGTGTCAGTTTTCCCATATATGTATTGGGCCCTTGTATTGCTCGCTTCCCACAGTGTAACTTTTGTAGTGCACCCAACATGGCTGCCTCTTCTGGTATCTTTGTGGATGGGATGGAAACATGGACCTGACTGTTTTGTTGGGCCCCTACTCTGAGTGTTAGGACACTGCAACCACCCCATTTTGTGTCATCTCTTCTAGGGGTAGACTATTCCACCCAGGGTAATCCTACACAGTGCGTCTTATCATCCAGTTTATCTTTCCTATCTTACTACACCTAGTTAAGCCTTCCTTCCTCCCTTCATCCAGTTGATCCTTTCTTTCTTCTTTCACCCAATTTAGCCTTCCCTCCTTTCTTCTTTCACCCAGTTGATCCTTTCTTTCTTCCTTCACCCAGTTTAGCCTTCCCTCCTTTCTTCCTTCATCCAGTTTAATCTTAATTTCTTCCTTACCCCAGTTTAGCCTTACTCATCTTCTTTCATCCAGTTTATACATCCATTTTTCCTTCACCCAGTTTAGCCTTCTTTCCTTCATCCAGTTAATCCTTAATTCCTTTCTTCCTTCATCCAGTTTATCTTTCCTTTCTTCCTTCCTTCGACCAGTTTAGCCTTCTCTGCTTCAGTCGTCCAGTTTATACTTCCTTTCTTACTACAGCCAGTTTAGCCTTCCTTCATCCAGTTTAATCTTCCTTTCTTCTTTTATCTAGTTTATCTTTCTTTTCTTCATTCATTCAGTTTATCCTTCCTTTCTTTCCTCAACCAGTTTAGGTTTCTCTGCTTCCTTCATTCAATTTATCCTTTGTTTCTTACTACAAGCGGTTTAGCCTTCCTTCCTTTGTCCAGGTTATCCTTCCAGCACTCAGTTTCCTTACAACATCCAGCCACTTTGACGTCCTTTCAGCATCCAGTCCTGCTGAATTCCTTCCAGTAAATTGTCCCTCTGACTTCCTTCCTGCATCCAGTTACTGACTTCCTTCCAGCATCCAGCCCCCGTGACTCCTTCCTGCATCCAGTCCCTCTGACTTCCATCCAGCATCCAGTCCCTGTCTTCCTTCCTACATCCAGTCCTTCTGACTTCCGTCCAGTATACAGTCTCTGAATCTTTCCAGCATCCAGTCCCTCTAACTTCCTTCCAGCATCCAGTCTCTCTGACTTCCTTCCAGCATCCAGTCTCTCTGACTTCCTTCCAGCATCCAGTCTCTCTGACTTCCTTCCAGTATACAGTCCCTCTGACTTCTGTCCTGCAACCACTTCCTGTGACTTCCTTCTAGCACTAGTCCATCTAACTTCCTTCCTACATCCATTCCTTGTTACTTATTTCCTGCTTACAGTTCCTGTCTTCCTTCCAGCATCCAGTCCCTCTGACTTCCTTCCAGTATCCAGTCCCTCTGACTTCCTTCATACCTTCAGTCCCTCTGACTTCTTCCAGCCTCCTAATCCCTTTTACTTCATTCCATCACCCAGTTCCTCTAACTTTCATCCTGCATCCAGTCCCTCTGATTTCCTTCCAGCATCCAGTCCCTCTGACTTCCTTCATACATCCAGTCAATCTGACGCCTTCTAACCATCTAGTCCCTCTTACTTCATTCCAACACCCAGTCTTCCTGACGTCCTTCCTGTATCCATTCCCCCTGACTTCCTTCCAGCATCAAGTCCCTTTGATTTCCTTCCAGCATCCAGTATCTTTAACTTTCTTCCAGCACCCAGCCCCTCTCACTTCCTTCCAGAATCTGGTTCCTTTGACTTCCTTCATACATCCAGTCAATCTGACTCTTTCCAATCATCTAGTCCCTCTTACTTCATTCCAACCTGACTTCTGTCCAGAATCTGGTTTCTCTGACTTCCTTCCAGAATCCAGTTTATCTGACTTCCTTCCAGCATCCAGTCCCTCTGACTTCCAATATGCAGCATCAATTGTTCCAGTCTTGACAAATACATTTTCCTTATAATTACATCTTATTTTACAAATGCTAAATTTAAAAATCTATTTTTAAAAATATACTTCCATTTCAGTATTTCATGAAAAGTACATGCAATTCTGACTTGTGTTTTCCCTGCGGGGCTTTATATCTATGTATTATTATTTATCCTATACACATTTATGACAGTTAGGGCTGTGTATCTTCTGTGTGACAGTATAATACCTTGTACATATTAGTCATTTTGGCTGCATGTGCACACGGTATTGCTGAATATATAACCATAAAAAATATTGATGGATTATAATCAATTTTAAATGAATGTGTGTATTTAAATCCACTTTCTGTACATTTTACGTGGCATCAAAATTAGTGGCGCATGTGAAGAGCTATAAAATTTTAGCTGCAATCAGCCCTCATGAATAACATTCACTAAGGTCACACTGTACTCCGCTCCCACTTTAAAACACATTTCAATGATGACTGATGCTTCTGGGAAAGCTTTGTGACCTGTGTTACTGTTTAATGTACTGGCAGGTACAGTATATCAGGATCAGTTTTGACCTAATTGTGCACGATTGTTTATATTATAAAAATATATACTTAAAGATGATGTTATTTAACTGCTCTTTATTTTTTAACTCCGTCAATCATATGAACAGTTTCAAATCAGATTTTTGACTGTATGCAAGTAGTCATTTCAGCCTTTAAGCAGGGGTGGGGAACCTGCCATCCTCCAGCTGTTGTTGAACTACACATCCCAGTATGCCCTGCAACAGTTTTAGCATGGCCAAGTAGCAAAACTATAGCAGGGCACGCTGGTATGTGTAGTTCAACAACAGCTGGAGAGACAAAGTTTCCCCACACCCCCTGCTTTAAAGCATACCCTGACTGGGTGTTACATATGATTTTATTGAAAGTATTCTAAATAATTAATCTATAAGAGAACTGGTAATATAAAGTGAGTCAGTTTACCTATTATATATTACTATGAAAGCCCAGCCTGAGACATACTTTTGAAAAATTGTTTCAGGGAGATTGTGAAAGTAATGTAACACCTATCAGCGCGGACGTGTACTGCTACATCTGAGAGACATGTCATGAAAATAACTTTGGCTGGGTACACACTGTCCGATGTGCACCCGATATATCGTACGGGCCCCTGGCTCATACGATATATCGGTCACATCGGACAGTGTGTATGGGTGATATTGTATACGATGCGAGCTCCCGCGGGTCGTACATGACGTCACATATCTTTTGTTCTGCACTTGAGAGCAGAAGATATGTGACAGCCTGCATGCTCTGGGATGTGGGTGAATACGATCACTGCCGATACATCGCACAGTGAGTGTGCAATTACGATACATTGTTTGCGATGATGCATCATCCCGACATCTTAAGGGGGGAACACATGAAGCGATTTTTGCTTAATTTCTTATCTGACAAGATTGCTTAGAAAAGAAGCAGACATCGCTCTGTGTCTATGCCCCATAGCGATAGCGATGCGCGGTCCCGCGCATCGTTATCGACGGTACTAGATTGGCCTGCATGCAGACACAATCTAGTCAGGTCGTTCACTTCATCATTGTGTGAAGTGAGCGGCCCCCCTGCCCCCTACCCCATCCGCTCAGCACACATCAAGTGCAGAGCGGGGGGAGAGATGTGTGCTGAGCATTCTGTGATAGATCACTCAGCACACATCTCCCTATGTGTACCAGGGACGTGCAGTGAGCTAAATGGCTCAGGTGGCATTGGCTAGCACCAGAGTCAGATTTACATGCAATATATGAGCCAAAAGGTACATCTGGGCATTATACACAGGTGCAGCAGTATATACTTTTGGAAATTTGTTGAGTTTTGATCAGAGATGTGCAGAAAAGATAGTCAGGTGAGGCACTGCCTCACCTGCCATAGACTTTTTACTCCAGAGTTTTGGCTATAAAATTGATTAGAATAATGCAAAGAAGATATTTCACACATATTCTTTGTGTTTTTCATATACTTTATACAGTAAAAACTCTGGCACAAACATTAGTATGCCAGGAAAGGCTCTGCCTCACCTGCCTCACCCCACCGCATGTCACTGATGTGTACCCCCTTTAACAGTGTGTACCCACCCTTACATCCAAATGTAGCTGAGCCCAAAGTTAAGGTGCATACACACTGGGTATTTTTGCCCAGCATGTATGCAAAGCGATGATCGTGAACATCGCTGGCAGGAAAATTGCTCAGTGTGTACACACTGAGCTACTGTATATTCCCTGTGCCCAGCGATGTTCACAGGGGTGAAGCACTTTCCACAGTAGAAGACTGTGCAAAATGCTTCACTCGGCTGTTCAAACAGGCCGATGGTCAGCGATGATGTGGGAGTGCGCATCAGCTATCACTGCTCTTCGTCCGCCCATACACACTGGTCGAGTTTGAGCTCAAAATCGCCCAGTGTATATGGGCCTTTAGTAAGATCTACTTGTTGAAGAAAAGACACTGATATGTTTCAGGATTTGTTTGTGTATTGTGTTTTACAAGAGCTTCCATATACTGTAAGTGGCCACAAGAAACCTTGTTTAAAATGCATGTATCCATAGAGATCACTAGAGATCACTGTGCCTTATAACCAATGCAGGGGAATGGCACTGATGATGACATTTGAATGTACAGTATGTATCTCTAATTTATTTTTCCCCCCAAGAATATAACAGCTACATAATGGTGGTAAGGTGCAATCAGGGAGATTGCTGGTCAGGGAGTCAGGGAGATTGCTTCTATTCAGGGAGTCTCCTGCAGAATGAGGGAGGGTAGGCAACTATGGCCTGAGATATATATAACACCAGCTGAATACCCGTGCTTCGCTATGGAATTTCAAGTATTTCCGTGCGCTTTAATCTGCCGTCCCACATGATGCCGGGTGACCGGGTGCAGGAACGGGGGCCCCGGGGTAAAGCTTTGCTCACGCTGCCGCCGTGATTGTGTGCAGTGTGCGCTGGGTGTCAGCTGCCTCATCATCATCCATAGATGGAGACAGAGCGAGCAGCAGGGGGAAGAGAAGGAGACCGACCACCCATCCCCAGCAAGGCAGAAGCCAGCAACACCCGGAGGGAGCAGCCCAGAGACGGAGGGGACGCCCGCTGTTGGGAACCTCCCGGAATCATCCCCTCCCCAAGCCGGACACAGCAGTCAGCACCGGGTACACCTGCAAGGAGACATCTGCGTTACCCAGGAGCGGTGCCGCCGTGCCATCCGGTGTCAGTGGCCTGTACAGTGACAGTAGTAGTTATAGCGGTGTGTGCTGTACCAGTGGGGTGGTCACAGGAAGCAGCGACCCTGATGCAATTTATCATCGCTGCTGCTGTGAAGCCGGGGACGGGGCCGCATGGCGCTGCTGCAGATCAGTTGGCGGAAAGTAGCGGAGCGGAGGGAGGATGTTAAACGTGGAGAGCTGGGACCGGGTGGAGCTGTGTGAGAGTCTGTTGACGTGGGTAAGTGTGGAAGCAGCAGCGGCAGCAGGGCTGCCTCATCCCCCACCCCCAGGCCCTGCATACACTGCCGACTGCTGTCACTGTTTCATCACCTGAGCTGGGTGTAGTCTATGCGGGAGCTGTTCCCCCAGGGGTCACTATGTAACGGGCCTCTGGGCTATATACTTGTCAGTTTGATGCTTATAGTGCCAGCATAATTTGACACTAATTTGGACATTTTATTTTTCACCCCTTCTCACCCCCCATGCTAATGGGGGCTGAACTTGAACTTAAACGGCTTGGGAGTGTCACTATTCATCTCCGCAACCCCGAAAACTATGGATTTGTACATGTCACCCCCTTCCCACCCCCACAGTATTTTTTTCCAGATTATAAATCATATGTGTACCAAGTTTGGTGTAAATTGCTCCAGGCATTCCAGAGTTATGCTGGAACATACACACACATACATATACACATACCATGCATCGGAAAGTATTCACAGCTCTTAACTTTTTCCACATTTTGTTATGTTACAGCCTTATTCCAAACTGGAGTACAATCATTTTCTTCTCTCAAGATTCCACACAATACCCCATAATGACAATGTGAAAGAGTGTTTTTGAGATTTTTGCAAATTTATTAAAAATCAAAACTAAGAAATCACATGTACATAAGTATTCACAGCCTTTGCTCAATACTTTGTTGATGCACCTTTGGCAGCAATTACAGCTTCATGTCTTTTTGAATATGATGCCACAAGCTTGTCACACCTATCTTTGGGCATTTTCGCCCATTCCTCTTTGCAGCACCGCTCAAGCTCCATCAGGTTGGATGGGAAGAATCGGTGCACAGCCATTTTCAGATCTCCAGAGATGTTCAATCAGATTCAAGTCTGGGCTCTGGCTGGGCCACTCAAGGACATTCACAGAGTTGCCCTAAAGCTACTCCTTTGATATCCTGGCTGTGTGCTTAGGGTCGTTGTCCTGCTGAAAGATGAACCACCACCCCAATCTGACGTCAAGAGCGCTCTGGAGCAAGTTTTCCTCCAGGATGTCTCTGTACATTGCTGCATTCATCTTTCCCTCTATCCTGACTAGTCTCCCAGTTCCTGCCACTGAAAAACATCCCCACAGCATGATGCTGCCACCACTATGCTTCACTTTAGGGATGGTATTGGCCTGGTGATGAGCGGTGCCTGGTTTACTCCAAACATGACGCCTGGCATTCACGCCAAAAGAGTTCAATATTTGTCTCATCAGACCAGAGAATTTTGTTTCTCATGGTCTGATATTACTTCAGGTGCTTTTTGAATACAAGGATTACAACCAAAGAGCGCAATAGATTTCCCCTACAATGCAGCTTAGTACTGTGTGTGAGTAAGCACCAAATTACTCAAAGTTACGAAATGTGTATCTTTCTTCACACTTCAGGTGCATTTTGGCAAACTCCAGGTGGGCTGCCATGTGCTTTTTACTAAGGAGTGGCTTCCATCTGGCCACTCTACCATACAGGCCTGATTGGTGGATAGCTGCAGAGATGGTTGTCCTTATGGAAGGTTCTCCTCTCTCCAAAGAGGAATGCTGTAGCTCTGACAGAGTGACCATCGGGTTCTTGGTCACCTCCTTGACTAGGGCCCGTCTCCCCCTGATCGCTCAGTTTAAACGGCCATCCAGATCTAGGAAAGGTCCTGGTGGTTCCAAATTTCTTCCATTTATGGATGATGGAGGCCACTGTGCTCATTGGGCCCTTCAAAGCAGCAGATATTTTTCTGTACTCTTCCCCAGATTTGTGCCTCAAGACAATCCTGTCTCGGAGGCCTACAGAAAATTCCTTTGACTTCATGCTTGGTTTGTGCTCAGACATGCACTGTCAAGTGTGGGACCTTATATAAACAGGTGTGTGCCTTTCCAAATCATGCCCAATCAACTGAATTTACCACAGGTGGACTCCAATTAAGTTAAGCTGTTGGAACATCTCAAGGATGATCAGTGGAAACAGGATGCACCTAAGCTCAATTTTGAGCTTCATGGCAAAGGCTGTGAATACTTATGTATAGTGATGTGCACCGGAAATTTTTCGGGTTTTGTGTTTTGGTTTTGGATTCGGTTCCGCGGCCGTGTTTTGGATTCGGACGCGTTTTGGCAAAACCTCACCGAAAAATTTTTGTTGGTTTCGGGTGTGTTTTGGATTCGGGTGTTTTTTTACAAAAACCCCTCAAAAACAGCTTAAATCATAGAATTTGGGGGTCATTTTGATCCCATAGTATTATTAACCTCAATAACCATAATTTTCACTCATTTCCAGTCTATTCTGAAAACCTCACAATATTATTTTTAGTCCTAAAATTTGCACCGAGGTCGCTGGATGACTAAGCTAAGCGACCCAAGTGGCCGACACAAACACCTGGCCCATCTAGGAGTGGCACTGCAGTGTCAGACAGGATGGCACTTCAAAAAATAGTCCCCAAACAGCACATGATGTAAAGAAAAAAAGAGGTGCACCAAGGTCGCTGGATGGCTAAGCTAAGCGACCCAAGTGGCCGACACAAACACCTGACCCATCTAGGAGTGGCACTGCAGTGTCAGACCGGATGGCAGATTTAAAAAATAGTCCCCAAATAGCACATGATGCAAAGAAAAAAAGAGGTGCACCAAGGTCGCTGGATGGCTAAGCTAAGCGACCCAAGTGGCCAACACAAACACCTGGCCCATCTAGGAGTGGCACTGCAGTGTCAGACAGGATGGCACTTCAAAAAATAGTCCCCAAACAGCACATGATGCAAAGATAAATTAAAGAAAAAAGAGGTGCAAGATGGAATTGTCCTTGGGCCGTCCCACCCACCCTTATGTTGTATAAACAGGACATGCACACTTTAACAAACCAATCATTTCAGCGACAGGGTCTGCCACACGACTGTGACTGAAATGACTGGTTGGTTTGGGCCCCCACCAAAAAAGAAGCAATCAATCTCTCCTTGCACAAACTGGCTCTACAGAGGCAAGATGTCCACCTCCTCCTCATCCTCCAATTCCTCACCCCTTTCACTGTGTACATCCCCCTCCTCACAGATGATTAATTCGTCCCCACTGGAATCCACCATCTCAGGTCCCTGTGTACTTTCTGGAGGCAATTGCTGGTGAATGTCTCCACGGAGGAATTGATTATAATTCATTTTGATGAACATCATCTTCTCCACATTTTCTGGAAGTAACCTCGTACGCCGATTGCTGACAAGGTGAGCGGCTGCACTAAACACTCTTTCGGAGTACACACTGGAGGGGGGGCAACTTAGGTAAAATAAAGCCAGTTTCTGCAAGGGCCTCCAAATTGCTTCTTTTTCCTGCCAGTATACGTACGGACTGTCTGACGTGCCTACTTGGATGCGGTCACTCATATAATCCTCCACCATTCTTTCAATGGTGACAGAATCATCTGCAGTGACAGTAGACGACATGTCAGTAATCGTTTGCAGGTCCTTCAGTCCGGACCAGATGTCAGCACTCGCTCCAGACTGCCCTGCATCACCGCCAGCGGGTGGGCTTGGAATTCTTAGCCTTTTCCTCGCAGCCCCAGTTGCGGGAGAATGTGAAGGAGGAGCTGTTGACGGGTCACGTTCCGCTTGACTTGACAAGTGTCTCACCAGCAGGTCTTTGCACCTCTGCAGACTTGTGTCTGCCGGAAAGAGAGATACAACGTAGGCTTTAAACCTAGGATCGAGCATGGTGGCCAAAATGTAGTGCTCTGATTTCAACAGATTGACCACCCGTGAATCCTGGTTAAGCGAATTAAGGGCTCCATCCACAAGTCCCACATGCCTAGCGGAATCGCTCCATTTTAGCTCCTCCTTAAATCTCTCCAGCTTCTTCTGCAAAAGCCTGATGAGGGGAATGACCTGACTCAGGCTGGCAGTGTCTGAACTGACTTCACGTGTGGCAAGTTCAAAGGGTTGCAGAACCTTGCACAACGTTGAAATCATTCTCCACTGCGCTTGAGTCAGGTGCATTCCCCCTCCTTTGCCTATATCGTAGGCAGATGTATAGGCTTGAATGGCCTTTTGCTGCTCCTCCATCCTCTGAAGCATATAGAGGGTTGAATTCCACCTCGTTACCACCTCTTGCTTCAGATGATGGCGGGGCAGGTTCAGGAGTGTTTGCTGGTGCTCCAGTCTTCGGCACGCGGTGGCTGAATGCCGAAAGTGGCCCGCAGTTCTTCGGGCCACCGACAGCATCTCTTGCACGCCCCTGTCGTTTTTTTTTAAATTCTGCACCACCAAATTCAATGTATGTGCAAAACATGGGACGTGCTGGAATTTGCCCACATGTAATGCATGCACAATATTGGTGGCGTTGTCCGATGTCACAAATCCCCAGGAAAGTCCAATTGGGGTAAGCCATTTTGCGATGATGTTCCTCAGTTTCCGTAAGAGGTTGTCAGCTGCCTAGGAACGAGTTGGCGTTTGCAAGATGGTGCTACTGGTGCCGCCTCTGCTGTTTTTGCTGCAGTCCTGAGTCTGCCCTGCTCCACTTGTCCACATGTCCGTGGTTAAGTGGACATTGGGTACAACTGCATTTTTTAGGACACTGGTGACTCTTTTTCTGAGGTCTGTGTACATTCTCGGTATCGCCTGCCTAGAGAAGTGGAACCTAGATGGTATTTGGTACCGGGGACACACTAACTCAATAAATTCTCTAATTCCCTGTGAATTAACGGTGGATACCGGACACGCGTTTAACACCACCCAGGCTGCCAAGGCCTGAGTTATCTGCTTTGCAGCAGGATGACTGCTGTGATATTTCATCTTCCTCGCAAAGGACTGTTGGACAGTCAATTGCTTACTGGAAATAGTACAAGTGGTCTTCCGACTTCCCCTCTGGGATGACGATCGACTCCCAGCAGCAACAACAGCAGCGCCAGCAGCAGTAGGCGTTACACTCAAGGATGCATCGGAGGAATCCCAGGCAGGAGAGTACTCGTCAGACTTGACAGTGACATGGCCTGCAGGACTATTGGCTTTCATGTCTAATGAGGAAATTGACACTGAGGGAGTTGGTGTTGTGGTTTGCAGGAGCTTGGTTACAAGAGGAAGGGATTTAGTTGTGTTAGGATCTCCTGCTCTGTGCTGCCACGTCGCCATGGCAACCGGGAGGCAAGTGTTAGCGAAGTAACCTGAGCGCAGCTGATACTCCGGTCCGGGTTTTTACTGTGTAGTGGTTACAGGCTCTGTGCACGGCAGGGAATCCGGCGCTGGTTTTGTGCTCACAGTCTGTGAGGTCTGAGTGGGGCGTGGACAGCACCTGCTATATAAACCATCCTCTCAGGCTAGGCAAATGCTGCTGAATCTTTGTTTGTTAGTCAGTTCCAGAGAGTTAGCTAGTACTGTGTGACTTTGTATTTACTTGTTGCTTACTGCGAATAGGCCTTGGGATTCGGTACTTCATTCTGCCAATCCGGACCTAGCAGTAAGACTGGAGTCAGTTGTTTGACCTGCTGGGGTTCTTTTGCTATTCTGTGAACCCAGCAGGTTTGCGGCTGTACTCTCAGACCTGCTTGCTTAATCCTCCCTCACTGTGCAGGGCGTCCAGGTGTCAGTTTAGTGGCAGTAAGCTGAACCTGTGCCCTGCAAGTGGGGGTTAGGATTGTGGATACTCTCCTTGTGTCTATATTTCTATCTCTGACCAAGGAGTTTATTCCCACACCCGTTGGTAACCCTTTGGGGTTTTCTCTGTTGCTCTTAGCAACATCATTTCAGGTGCTCCACATGTTAAATCACTACACATCGCTTCATTGTCCGCTCTATTCCATCTGAGCATTCCTGACACTAGAGAGACACCCAATTCCTGAGCCTTTGGGCTTCTCCGTTCACTTTGTGTTTATTAGTTATTCCATCACCTCCTGTGTATGTTATGTTATACTGTCTGTGAGTTCGTTTGCTTCGCTTCCCTCTCTGTTCATACACCGGTATACTCCTGTTAGCACTGGTGTGCGTAACATATTCAGCAGCCCTACTCCTGTTGAAATTTTGTGGGAATATGGAGCATACCCCTCAAAATACTTTGCAACAGGTGGTCGATCAGGTGCAGGTCCTGACTCGACAATTTAATGAGATGTCCATTAAAATGAACACCCCGCAGGCCGCTAGCGGAGCTCCCGCAGCAGCAGCAGCAGCAAGTTCAGGGGTTAAGGAGCCGAAAGTAAATCTCCCGGATCGTTTTTCTGGAGATCGCTCGCAGTTCTTTTGTTTCAAGGAGAGCTGTAAGCTATATTTCAGGCTTAGGCCCCAGTCTTCTGGGTCGGAGATTCAGCGGGTGGGCATGGTGATTTCCTTGCTACAAGGAGACCCACAGGTCTGGGCATATGGGTTACAGCCTGACTGTCCATCGCTTAAAAGTGTTGATGCTTTTTTTACGGCACTGGGCATTTTGTATGATGACCCTGACAAGATGGCTTCAGCCAAGGCTCAGATTACGGTTCTTAAGCAAGGGCGACGGCCAGCTGAGGTTTATAGTATGGAGTTTCGGAGGTTGGCTCATGATACCCAGTGGAATGACCCAGCCCTGAGAAACCAGTACCGAAGGGGCCTTTCTGACCAGATAAAGGACCAACTGGTACAATATCCCTCGCCTGATAGCTTAGATCAGCTCATGCAGTTATCCATCTGGGTGGATAGACGGCTGAGAGAGCGTAGGCTTGAAAGGGAGACCGCAGTTTCCTTTTTTCCCAAGGGAACCTCAGACTCTGTGGAATATTCCGAGGAGCCTATGCAGATTGGGGCTACCCGCCTCTCCTCGCGTGAGAAGACGCGGAGGAGACAGCAGGGTTTGTGTTTGTACTGTGGGAATAAAGGTCATGTTGTAGTATCATGCCCAGAAAAACCGTAAAACTTCAGGGCCTGAGGGTGATGGGAAATATCCTGTCAGGCCAGAAGTCAGAATTTCCTAAAAAGATTTTTCTCATTCCGGTGACTTTGGAGATCCTCGGTCAAACTGTCAAGACTGAGGCCTTTGTTGACAGTGGGGCCGATGGGGTTTTCATGGACCGTCAAATCGCCCTGGAACACTCTGTTCCCTCAGTACCTTTGGCATCAGAGATTGAGATCTGTGGGTTAAACGGGGAACCATTGTCCCAGGGTAAAATTACCTCCTGCACCAGCCAAATTCCTTTGTTTATTGGAGCCACACACTCTGAAAAATAGTCTTTTTATGTGACTGTCTGTTCTTTTGCCCCATTGGTTTTGGGGTTACCCTGGTTAAGGGCCCATAACCCTCAATTTGACTGGGTCTCTGGGGAGATTCTTAGTTGGGGTAGTGATTGTTTCAAGAGTTGCTTGAGCCTTCCAGTCAGGCTCTCGCAGCTAAGTTTGCCAGGATTGCCAGGATGTTATGCAGATTTTGCGGATGTGTTCTCCAAAAAAGTTGCGGAGGTACTACCTCCCCATCGCCCCTATGACTGTGCCATTGATTTGTTGCCGGATGCTAAGCTTCCCAAGAGCAGGTTGTACTCCCTGTCACGTCCTGAGACTCTGGCAGAGTACATTCAGGAGAACTTGGCTAAGGGATTTATCAGACCCTCACAGTCCCCAGTTGGGTCGGGGTTCTTTTTCGTGGGTAAAAAGGACGGTTCGTTGCGACCTTGCATCGACTTCAGGGAATTGTACCGTATCACGATTAAATACTCGTACCCACTGCCTCTCATTTCGGTTTTGTTTGACCAGCTTCGTACGGCCACCATTTTTTCTAAGATTGACCTACGCGGTGCTTACAATCTAATCCGAATAAGAGAGGGGGATGAATGGAAGACTGCCTTTAATACCCACTCAGGGCATTATGAATATTTGGTGATGCCTTTTGGGCTCTCTAATGCCCCGGCAGTCTTCCAGGAATTCATGAACGATGTGCTCAGGGAATATTTGGATAGATTCTTAGTTGTTTATCTAGATGACATCCTAATCTTCTCTCATTCCCTGGAGGAACATTGGAAGCATGTACGCTTAGTCCTCCAGAAACTCAGAGACCACCAGCTTGGGGCGAAGCTGGAGAAGTGCGAGTTTGAAGTCCAGCAAATCGCATTTCTAGGGTATATTATCTCCTCAGAAGGTTTCCAAATGGAGGGTTCTAAGGTACAGGCAGTCCTGGATTGGGTGCAGCCCACTAGTTTGAAGGCGCTTCAGCGTTTTCTGGGCTTTGCGAATTTTTATAGACGGTTTATCGCTGGATTTTCGTCTATAGTGGCCCCCTTGGTGGCACTCACTAAGAAAGGGGCGGATGTTGCTCACTGGTCTTGTGAGGCCAAAGCGGCCTTTGCCCATCTCAAAAGGGCATTTGTCTCGGCCAAGGTGCTGCGACACCCAGATCCAGAGCGTCCTTTTGTGGTAGAAGTGGATGCCTCTGAGATAGGTATTGGGGCAGTGCTCTCTCAGATGGGGGTGTCTGATAATCGCCTTCATCCCTGTGCTTACTTTTCCCGTAAATTTTCGTCTGCCGAGATGAATTATGATGTGGGTAACCGGGAATTGTTGGCTATAAAGGATGCACTCGGGGAGTGGAGACACTGGCTTGAGGGGGCTAAGTTTGTGGTCTCAATTCTCACCGACCATGAGAATCTGGCATATTTAGAGTCAGCGAAGCGGCTCAATGCCAGGCAGGCACGATGGGCTTTGTTTTTTGCTCGCTTTAATTTTTTGATAACATATCGCCCTGGGTCAAAACACATCAAGGCTGATGCGCTCTCGCGGAGTTTTGCTCCAGTTCAAGAGACCACCGAGGAGCCATTGCCCATTGTGTCCCCATCATGTATTAAAGTGGGCATTACCCAGGACCTCTTGTCATTAGTCCTTAGAGCACAGGAGCAGGCTCCTCCAGACCTTCCGGTAGGTCTCTTGTTTGTGCCTCCTAGGTTAAGACAGCGAGTGTTCCTGGAATTCCATGCCAAGAGGTCGGCAGGGCATCCGGGTATTGCCAGAACTCGGGAGTTGCTGTCTAGGGCGGTGTGGTGGCCCTCGGTGGCTAGGGATGTGGATCAGTGGGTTCGGGCATGTGACGTTTGTGCCCGAAATAAAACTCCTAGAAGGGTTCCTGTCGGCCCATTACATCCACTCTCTATTCCGTCTAAGCCATGGACCCACATTTCCATGGATTTTGTGGTGGACTTGCCCAAATCCTCGGGGATGACAGCCATTTGGGTTGTCGTTGACAGGTTTTCGAAGATGGCGCATTTCGTTCCACTGGTTGGGTTGCCATCGGCCAGACGCCTGTCTGAGTTATTTATGCAGCATGTTGTGCGCCTCCACGGGTTGCCACTCGATGTGGTCTCTGACCGTGGATCCCAGTTTGTGGCCAAATTCTGGAGGGCATTTTGTTCTGATCTCCAGATTTCTGTGAGCTTGTCGTCAGGCTACCATCCACAGTCTAATGGGCAGACTGAGAGGGTGAACCAGTCCTTGGAGCAGTTCCTCAGGTGTTATGTCTCCAAGTGTCATACTGACTGGGTTGCTCATCTGTCCATGGCGGAGTTTGCCTATAACAACGCGGCTCACTCTGCTACAGGGATCTCTCCCTTCCTTTGTGTGTATGGGCATCATCCTAAGGCCAATTCTTTTGACCCCCTGGATTCCACGTCTGGTGGTTCCTCTGTTGTTTCGGTCCTTAGGGGTATTTGGAGGAAAGTGAAGAAAGCCCTTGTGTCTGTGTCATTAGTGACCAAAAGGGTTTTTGATAAGCGGAGAAGACCCTGCAGCTTCAAATTAGGAGACTTCGTCTGGTTGTCCACCAAGAATTTGAAGTTGAGACAGCCATCTCATAAGTTTGGCCCCCGGTTCATCGGCCCTTATAAGATCACCAGGGTTATCAATCCGGTGGCATTTCAGTTAGATCTGCCCCGTTCATTGGGTATCAATAAAACATTTCATTGTTCCCTTTTAAAACTGGCGGTTAATAATCCTTCTTCCAGTGGAAGACCTTCTCCTCTTCTGATACGGGGTCAGAGGGAGTTTGTGGTTGAAAGGGTTCTTGACTCCAAGATGGTTCGGGGTCGGCTGTCATTTTTGGTGCACTGGAAGGGGTATGGCCCGGAGGAGCGGTCGTGGGTGCGCAGTTGTGATCTTCATGCCCCCAGACTGATACGCTCTTTCTTCTCGCAGTTCCCCGATAAACCCGTGGTAGGGGTTCTTTGACCCCTCGTCAGAGGGGGGGTACTGTTAGGATCTCCTGCTCTGTGCTGCCACGTCGCCATGGCAACCGGGAGGCAAGTGTTAGCGAAGTAACCTGAGCGCAGCTGATACTCCGGTCCGGGTTTTTACTGTGTAGTGGTTACAGGCTCTGTGCACGGCAGGGAATCCGGCGCTGGTTTTGTGCTCACAGTCTGTGAGGTCTGAGTGGGGCGTGGACAGCACCTGCTATATAAACCATCCTCTCAGGCTAGGCAAATGCTGCTGAATCTTTGTTTGTTAGTCAGTTCCAGAGAGTTAGCTAGTACTGTGTGACTTTGTATTTACTTGTTGCTTACTGCGAACAGGCCTTGGGATTCGGTACTTCATTCTGCCAATCCGGACCTAGCAGTAAGACTGGAGTCAGTTGTTTGACCTGCTGGGGTTCTTTTGCTATTCTGTGAACCCAGCAGGTTTGCGGCTGTACTCTCAGACCTGCTTGCTTAATCCTCTCTCACTGTGCAGGGCGTCCAGGTGTCAGCTTAGTGGCAGTAAGCTGAACCTGTGCCCTGCAAGTGGGGGTTAGGATTGTGGATACTCTCCTTGTGTCTATATTTCTATCTCTGACCAAGGAGTTTATTCCCACACCCGTTGGTAACCCTTTGGGGTTTTCTCTGTTGCTCTTAGCAACATCATTTCAGGTGCTCCACATGTTAAATCACTACACATCGCTTCATTGTCTGCTCTATTCCATCTGAGCATTCCTGACACTAGGAAGACACCTAATTCCTGAGCCTTTGGGCTTCTCCGTTCACTTTGTGTTTATTAGTTATTCCATCACCTCCTGTGTATGTTATGTTATACTGTCTGTGAGTTCGTTTGCTTCGCTTCCCTCTCTGTTCATACACCGGTATACTCCTGTTAGCACTGGTGTGCGTAACAAGTTGTCAGTGGACTGCTTCCGCTGTCACCCAAAGTTTTTGAACTTGTCAGTGACTTCTGATGAATGCGCTCCAGGTGACGTATATGGGAGGATGTTCCTTGGTGGTTAACGTCCTTACCCCTACTTATTACAGCTTGACAAAGGCAACACACGACTTGACAAATGTTGTCCGCATTTCTGTTAAAATAATTCCGACGAGGTGATTTTTTTTGTAATTTGACCAGGCATGTCAATGGCCATATTCGTCCCACGGACAACAGGTGTCTCCCTGGGTGCCTGACTTAAACAAACCACCCCACCATCAGAATCATCCTTGTCAATTTCCTCCTCAGCGCCAGCAACACCCATATCCTCATCCTGGTGTACTTCAACAGTGACCTCTTCAATTTGACTATCAGGAACTGGACTGCGGGTGCTCCTTCCAACACTTGCAGGGGGCGTGCAAATGGTGGAAGGCGCCACCTCTTCCCGTCCAGTGTTGGGAAGGTCAGGCATCGCAACCGACACAATTGGACTCTCTTTGGGGATTTGTGATTTAGAAGAACGCACAGTTCTTTGCTGTGCTTTTGCCAGCTTAAGTCTTTTCATTTTTCTAGCGAGAGGATGAGTGCTTCCATCCTCATGTGAATCTGAACCACTAGCCATGAACATAGGCCAGGGCCTCAGCCGTTCCTTGCCACTCCGTGTCGTAAATGGCATATTGGCAAGTTTACGCTTCTCATCAGACGCTTTTAATTTTGATTTATGGGTCATTTTACTGAACTTTTGTTTTTTGGATTTTACATGCTCTCTATTATGACATTGGGCATCGGCCTTGGCAGACGACGTTGATGGCATTTCATTGTCTCGGCCATGACTAGTGGTAGCATCTTCAGCACGAGGTGGAAGTGGATCTTGATCTTTCCCTATTTTACCCTCCACATTTTTGTTCTCCATTTTTTAATGTGTGGAATTAAATGCCAGTAATATATCAACAGCAATAGCCTACTGTACCGTACTGCTATATATATACTGGTGGTCACAGCAAAATTCTGCACTGTCCTCCTACTATATACTGCGCACAACTAAAATGCAGCACAGGTATGGATGGATAGTATACTTGACGACACAGGGGTAGAGCAGTGGACTACTGTACCGTACTGCTATATATATATACTGGTGGTCACAGCAAAATTCTGCACTGTCCTCCCACTATATACTGCGCACAACTAAAATGCAGCACAGGTATGGATGGATAGTATACTTGACGACACAGAGGTAGAGCAGTGGACTACTGTACCGTACTGCTATATATATACTGGTGGTCATAGCAAAATTCTGCACTGTCCTCCTACTATATACTGCGCACAACTAAAATGCAGCACAGGTATGGATGGATAGTATACTTGACGACACAGAGGTAGAGCAGTGGACTACTGTACCATACTGCTATATATACTTGTGGTCACAGCAAAATTCTGCACTGTCCTCCTACTATATACTACAATGCAGCACAGATACAGAGCGTTTTTCAGGCAGAGAACGTAGATATTTTCAGCTCACTGAGCACAGATATTTGCAGCATACTGAACACAGAAACTGAGAGAACGCAGCCACGTCCTCTCGCTATCATCTCCAATGCACGAGTGAAAATGGCGGCGACGCGCGGCTCCTTATATAGAATCCGAATCTCGCGAAAATCCGACAGCGGTTAACCGAGCAAGGGCGGGAAGATCCGAGGCTGCCTCAGAACCGTGTAAAATAAGTGAAGTTCGGGGGGGTTCGGATCTCGAGGAACCGAACCCGCTCATCACTACTTATGTACATGTGATTTCTTAGTTTTTTATTTTTAATACATTTGCAAAACACTCAAAAACACTTTTGCCACGTTGTCATTATGGGGTATTGGGGGTAATTCTGAGTTGATCGCAGTAGCAAGTTTGTTAGCAATTGGGCAAAACCATGTGCACTGCAGGGGGGGCAGATATAACATTTGCAGAGAGAGTTAGATTTGGGTGGGTTATTTTGTTTCTGTGCAGGATAAATACTGGCTGCTTTATTTTTACACTGCAATTTAGATTTCAGTTTGAATACACCCCACCCAAATCTAACTCTCTCTGCACATGTTATATCTGCCCCTCTGCAGTGCACATGGGCCCTCATTCCGAGTTGTTCACTCGCTAGCTGCTTTTAGCAGCATTGCACACGCTAGGCCGCCGCCCTCTGGGAGTGTATCTTAGCTTAGCAGAATAGCGAACGAAAGATTAGCAGAACTGCTACTAAATAATTCTTTGCAGTTTCTGAGTAGCTCCAGACCTACTCACAGATTGCGATCAGCTCAGTCCGTTTAGTTCCTGGTTTGACGTCACAAACACGCCCTGCGTTCGGCCAGCCACTCCCCCGTTTCTCCAGAACCTCCCGCGTTTTTCCCTGACACGCCTGCGTTTTTTAGCACACTCCCGGAAAACGCTGAGTTACCACCCAGAAACGCCCCTTTCCTGTCAATCATTCACCGATCAGCAGTGCGACTGAAAAGAGCCGCAGGATCCACAGCAAAACTGCTAAGTTTTTAGTAAATAACTAAGCGCATGCGCCCTGCGTGCCTTGCGGATGCGCAATTAGCAACAAATCGCAGCATAGCGAAAAATCGGCAACGAGCGAACAACTCAGAATGACCCCCATGGTTTTGCCCAACTGCTAACAAAATTACTGGTGCGATCAACTCAGAATTAGGCCCCTTGTATGTAGAATTTTGAGGGGAAAAATGAATTTATTCCAGTTTGGAACAAGGCTGTAACATAACAAAATGTGGAAAAAGTGAAGCGCTGTGAATACTTTCCGGATGCACTGTACATCCATTTTTATATATATATATATATATATATATATATATATATATATATATATAGATTATGCATATATTATTTTGTGGTAAGGCCAAAGAACAATAACTACTGGCAGCGTCTTTTGCAGAATTGAATATTTACACTTTTTGTATTCCTGCTGGTCATCCCTGTATTTTACTTGGAAAAATACTCCTATTCCCCTTTTGAGAGATGAAGCCCAACAAGACCATTGTCACTTGATATAGACCAGAGGTTCTCAAACTCGGTCCTCGGGGGACCACACAGTGCATGTTTTGCAGGTAACCCAGCAGGTGCACAGGTGTATTAATTACTCACTGACACATTTTAAAAGGTCCACAGGTGGAGCTAATTATTTCACTTGCGATTCTGTGAGGAGACCTGCAAAACATGCACTGTGTGTGCCCCCGAGGACCGAGTTTGAGAACCTCTGATATAGACGGACAGACATAGTAAGTTTTATTAATAAGTCACAGCATCTCAGTTCTGCTGGGCATTTCTCGCTGTATGGCGTAAAGACGGCCACTGTACACATCAGTAATCCGGCCCTAAGAATCCTGGGAGGATTCTACAACCTTTCCTATAGTCCCTTCTCAGCAGTTACAGAACGTCCTCTCAGTGATAGCCTTGTTAGAGATGCATAGTTTATATCACAACATATTTGGGAGCTGAACACTGAGAATTTAGACTGGGCATTACAAAATGTGAAACCTCTACAGCATCAGCCATTCAGCACTGTGAAATGCTGCGGGATACAGGGACGCATTACACAGGCACCTGCGATGTGAAAGGACATGAATGAAGCATATAATATAAATTGTCACCTGGCACATCATCTTGTCAGCCTGTTCGCTAAATTATTCAGACAAGATAAGATTTCTGCCTAGAATTTAAATACTCCATTATGACTGCTGCCAGAGCAGTGCAAATGTTCATATCGCTGATTACGAGCCAACACTACTAAACATGTATAAAATATAACAAAAAGCTCCTTGCACCAGTGACGTGCGACCATTTACCTCACCGCACGTCCCTGCCTTGAGAAGTTTTTATACAAACAACTAGTTTCTCAATAGCTCTGTATATTGGTAAGGAGAGATGAGCGGTTTGGATTATGAAGAATCTGACTATTTTGACTTTTAAAATCTATGTTGGAACTGAATTTCCTCATCCAGAAAAGAAGAAAGCACTAAAATCCCACCTTCCCATAGGGGAAGGGGAAGGGGGGTGGAGTAGTGTACTTTAATTACCCAGACCCAGGCTTGGTTGACGGGCCCGGTGGGTGCACAAGCCAGCTATTTAACCACTTAACTAACGATTTTTTTCCACAAAAAAAAAACATTCCGAAATTGTCGGGGGGTTTTATGAGTGAATTAGGTGAAGAACATGAATTTAACCCTATACAATATGATTTTAGTTAAAAAAAAATGATAATAATATTTTTTTTCTTTTTTTAAATACTTTTTTTTCAAACATCAAAATATCGTTTGAAAACATCGCGACCATCGGAAACATCACGACTTTCCTTTTGAAAGTCAGGATAGCCTCCAGGTACAAAGGGGGGGGGGGATTGTGTGTGTGTGTGTGTGTGTGTGTGTGTGTGTGTGTGTGTGTGTGTGTGTGTGTGTGTGTGTGTGTGTGTGTGTGTGTGTGTGGGGGGAGGGGGGGTGTTAATTTATACTCCCCAGCGGCTGCTATTGTCTGAAAGTTGCAGCGGAGGGAAGTTTCCCTTCCCTGTTGCTGCTAGCACAGTTTATCTGACTGGTCGCATCCTGAGCGACCAGGTCAGATAAAGCACTTGCAGGAATGGTCGCATCTGATGCGACCATGCCAGGCAAGTGGTTAAGGGGACAAATGCCTCCATAGCACATAGTATTTTTCTGGTGGGGACGTGTCCACGCCTCACAGAATGGGCCACAGCCCCTCGGTATCGCTCAGGCCCGTCCTGTTTCTCATAACTCTGGAATCTTTTGAGATTTGCACTCTATGTTGAGTGTGTATATTTCAGTGCGTACTCATGATGGCCGTCACTTTGTCTCAGGAAGTCGGTGGGGGGAATTACAGAGCCTGGAGCAATCTAAGGGGTCTATTCATGAAGCAGTGAAAAGTGTGGAGAAGTTGCCCATGGCGACCAATCAGCATTGAAGTAACATTTATAATTTGCATACTATACAATTGTACGGAGCAGCTGATTGGTTGCCATGGGCAACTTCTCCATGGCTCATTTCTCCACTCTTTTCACTGCTTCATGAATAGACCCCTCAGTTTGCAGCAGATAGCAGTGCAACAGAAAGCAAATACAAGCAAATTTTACTTTTACTGGAAGCAGGAATTTCAGAGATTTTCTCTACTTTGCCACAAGGGCCAAATGCCACCTGGATGCCTGGCTCAGCAGCTCCACCTAATGGCGCTATGCACGACCGACATATTTAGATAGAGTATGCTGCAAGGCTACACCCTTGTGAATCGCTGCTGGCTTCCAAAATGAGTGGCCACTGCCCCATGATGTGTGGTCATGCCCTCCTAGAGATAGATAGATAGATAGATAGATAGATAGATAGATAGATAGATAGATAGATAGATAGATAGATAGATAGATAGATGGAGTGGTTAAAATGATCGCATTGATTAATTATTAAAAATGAAGGCGTTAATACTACGCAATGAATATATTCCCAAAATACATTTGGTTAATAATGGGGCAAATATTTGATTTACAGTACACCAATGTATCAGGACACTGTTGTGACTGTTAATAAACCTAATAATTACAGTGATTATCTAAAATGTAAGGAACAGACACAACACAGACCCAGACGTATTACCTGTTATCCTGTGGAAAATGACAGGGATGGGTTCTGTAGTAACTAACACATCTTCATCATTTTCTGAGCTTGATACATAAGTGTTATCTGTGGCAGCAAACAAATACAAATCCATGAATAAAAGAACATTGGTAGCAAAAAAAGAAAACATTAATGAAGGTATCACGCATATAATTACTGTATATGTGGCCTGGTTAATGAGCGTGTCTTCCAGCTGTGTGTGCTTAGTCTTACATTGGCTACACAGATCAGCAGGTGTTAATAATGAGATCATTTTGACAGGAAAATCTGCAGGAGTTTGTGTATTAAGCCAGTAATTATTTTCTGTTCTTCCATAGATTAATGTGTCGTTTTGGTGTATTTTCTCTTCTGTCCATAACTATACTTTTTTTGTAGACTTCATTGCCTTTTGCGGCTTATGGGGAGAATTATCCAACGTTCTAAAGCGGACAAGTGGAGATGTTGCCCATAGAAACCAATCAGCTTTTACCTGTCATTTTATAGAATGTACTAGATAAATGATAGCTAGAAGTAGACTGGTGCAATGCACATCTTCTCTACCTGTCTTCTCTGAACGGTTTGATACAATTACCCCTAAATTTGAAGAGCCTTGGTGGTCTCTCACTGTGCAGATTATATAGACAGCTGTGAGAATTTATGTATCCCGTTATTGGAATGTCTGTATCTGCCATATAGAACACTTTATGGCATCCTCTACAGATGGAACCCTCCTCATCTATCCCTTTAATAGGATTAATTGAGCCAGGGCAGTCGGACTTAATCCCCTGCTGTAATGACTTAATCCTCGGCTGTATTGTTCTCTCTGTATTGTATTGCAGCTGAGAACAATAAATGAATGCTTATGCTAATAAACCTTGGTGCCCCTAGGTGCAGCAGAGAAGGCTAGATGAACGAGGCTCCATCTGTATATCCCACCTCCAGTTATCTGGCCCTGGGCACCTGACTGTCCCCATGTAGGTGGCCTAACCTCCCTATCTGCCATACACAGTATATGTAGGTTTTAATCCCCTTTAGTTCTTTTTTAAACAATATGTTTTTATTGAGAATTGACCGATATCAGCAGTACAAGGAAGCAAAAATCCAAATATAATGATAGACACTAAACACAATGAATGCCATTGTACAGCAATAATGATAATGGCTGACATTGAAAAGGTGGGAAGACACACAAAAACAGCGGGGTAAGAGGACATTGTGTATAACAATATATCAGCATGACTGAAAATATCCACACAACTTGCTTCCAAAAATAATGGAAAGAAGGGTCAATTCCTTAGGTTTTTTTTTTGACAATTCACAAGAGTCATGTATAAAAGAGAAACACTGAAGGAAAGGAAAAAATAAGAATTTACTTACCGATAATTCTATTTCTCGGAGTCCGTAGTGGATGCTGGGGTTCCTGAAAGGACCATGGGGAATAGCGGCTCCGCAGGAGACAGGGCACAAAAAGTAAAGCTTTCCGATCAGGTGGTGTGCACTGGCTCCTCCCCCTATGACCCTCCTCCAGACTCCAGTTAGGTACTGTGCCCGGACGAGCGTACACAATAAGGGAGGAATTTTGAATCCCGGGTAAGACTCATACCAGCCACACCAATCACACTGTACAACCTGTGATCTGAACCCAGTTAACAGTATGATAACAGCGGAGCCTCTGAAAAGATGGCTCACAACAACAATAACCCGATTTAGTTAGCAATAACTATGTACAAGTATTGCAGATAATCCGCACTTGGGATGGGCGCCCAGCATCCACTACGGACTCCGAGAAATAGAATTATCGGTAAGTAAATTCTTATTTTCTCTATCGTCCTTGTGGATGCTGGGGTTCCTGAAAGGACCATGGGGATTATACCAAAGCTCCCAAACGGGCGGGAGAGTGCGGATGACTCTGCAGCACCGAATGAGAGAACTCCAGGTCCTCTTTTGCCAGGGTATCAAATTTGTAGAATTTTACAAACGTGTTCTCCCCCGACCACGTAGCTGCTCGGCAAAGTTGTAATGCCGAGACCCCTCGGGCAGCCGCCCAAGATGAGCCCACCTTCCTTGTGGAATGGGCCTTAACAGATTTAGACTGTGGCAGGCCTGCCACAGAATGTGCAAGTTGAATTGTGCTACCAATCCCACGAGCAATCGACTGCTTAGAAGCAGAAGCACCCAGCATTGTTGGGTGCATACAGGATAAACAGCAAGTCAGATTTCCTGACTCCAGCCAACCTGGAAACTATATTTTCAGGGCCCTGATAACATCCAGCAACTTGGAGTCCTCCAAGTCCCTAGTAGCCGCAGGTACCACAAATAAGCTGGTTCAGGTGAAACGCTGACACCACCTTAAGGAGAAACTGGGGACGAGTCCGCAGCTTTGCTCTGTCCGAATGGACAATCAGATATGGCTTTGTGAGATAAAGCCGCCAATTCTGACACTCGCCTGGCCGAGGCCAGGACTAACAGTATGGTCATTTTCCATGTGAGATATATCAAATCCACAGATTTGAGTTGTTTAAACCAATGTGATTTTTTAGGAATCCCAAAACTACGTTGAGATCGCCCAGTGCCACTGGAGACATCAAAGGGGCTGTATATGCAGTACTCCCTTAACAACTTCTGGACTTCAGGAACTGAAGCCAATTTCTTTCTGGAAGAAAATCAACAGGCCGAAATTTGAACCTTAATGGACCCAATTTGAGACCCATAGACACTCCTGTTTGCAGGAAATGTAGAAATTAACCTAGTTGAAATTCTTCCGTGGAGCCTTCCTGGACTCACACCCTGGCACATATTTTCACCTAAGTGGTGATAATGTTGTGCGGTCACCTCCTTCCTGGCTCTGACCAGGGTAGGGATGACCTCTTCCGGAATGCCTCTTTCCCTTAGGATCCGGCGTTCACCCGCCTTGGCGTCAACGCAGCTGCGGTAAGTCCCGGAACAGACACGGTTCTTGCCGAATCAAGACCCTTCTTAGTATCTCTTTAAGTTCCGGGAACCAAGTCCTTCTTGGCCAAACCGGAGCCACGAGTATAGTTCTTACTCCTCTCCTTCCTATCATTTTCAATACATTGGGTATGAAAAGCAGAGGATGGAACACATACACCGACTGGTACACCGACGGTGTTACCAGAGCGTCCCAGCTATTGCCTGAGTGTCTCTTGACCTGGCGCTTCAGGTGGGACGCCATCATAACCACCTTTGGTCTTTCCCAACGGTTTACAATCATGTGGAAACTTCCAGATTAAGTTTCCACTTTTCCGGGTGGAATTCATTTATGCTGAGGAAATCTTCCCAGTTGCCCACTCCCGGAATGAACACTGCTGACAGTGTTATCACATGATTTTCCGCCCAGCGAAGAATCCTTGCTGTCATTGCCCTCCTGCTTCTTGTGTCGCCCCGTCTGATAACGTGGGCGACCGCCATGATGATGTCCTACTGGATCAGCACCGGTTGACTTTGAAGCAGGAGTCTTCCTAGGCTCAGAGCATTGTAAATTGCCCTTAGCTCCAGTATATTCATGTGGAGAGAAGTCTCCAGACTTGACCACACTTCCTTGGAAATTTTTTCCCTGTGTGACTACTCCCCAGCCTCTCAGGCTGGTATCCGTGGTCCCCAGAACACAGTCCTGAATGCTGAGTGTGCTGCCCTCTAAAAGATGAGCACTCTGCAGCCCCCACAGAAGAGACACCCTTGTCCTTGGAGACAGGATTATCCGCTGATGCATCTGAAAATGCGATCCGGACCATTCGTCCAGCAAATCCCCTGAGATCTGCCGAATGGAATCGCTTCGTAAGAAGCCACCATTTTTCCCAGGACTCCTGTGCATTGATGCACTGATACTTGGCCTGGTTTTAGGAGGTTTCTGACTAGGTCGAATAACTCCTTGGCTTTTTCCTCCCGGAGGAACACCTTTTTCTGGACTATGCCCAGAATCATTCCTAGGAACAGCAGACGTATCGTCGGAAAACAGCTGCGATTCTTGGAATATTTAGAATCCAGTCGTGCTGTCGTAGAACTACTTTAGATAGTGCTCTTCCGACCTCCAACTGTTCTCTGGAACTTGCCCTTTTCAGGATATCGTCCAAGTAAGGGATAATTTAGATGCCTTTTTTCTTTGAAGAAACATCTTTTCGGCCATTACCTTGGTAAAAGGCCCGGGGTGCCGTGGATAATTCAAACGGCATCGTCTGAAACTGATATTGACAGTTCTGTACCACGAACCAGAGGTACCCTTGTTGAGAAGGGCAAATTTGGACATGGAGGTAATCCTTGATGTCCAGGGACCCCATATAGTCCCCTTTTTTCCGGTTCGCTATCACTGCTCTGAGTGACTCCATCTCGATTTGAACCTTTTATGTAAGTGTTCAAAGATTTCAGTTTAGACTATGTCTCACCAAGCCGTCTGGCGTCAGTACCACAATATAGTGTGGAAAAATAATACCCTTTTCCTTGTTGTAGGAGGGGTACTTTGATTATCACCTGCTGGATATACAGCTTGTGAATTGTTTCCAATGCTGCCTCCCTGTCGGAGGGAGCCGTTGGTAAAGCAGACTTCAGAAACCTGCGAGGAGAAGATGTCTCGACTCTCCAATCTGTACCCCTGGGATAATACTTGTACTATCTAGGGGTCAACCTGCGAGTGATCCCACTGCGCGCTGAGACTCTTGAGACTACCCCCCCACCTTGAGTCCGCTTGCATGGCCCCAGCGTCATGCTGAGGACTTGGCAGACGCGGTGGAGGGCTTCTTTTCCTGGGAAGGGGCTGCCTGCTGCAGTCTACTTCCCTTACCTCTATGTCTGGGCAGATATGACTGGCCTTTTGCCTGCATGCCCTCATGGGAAAGGAAGGATTGAGGCTGAAAAGACGGTGTCTTTTTCAGCTGAGATGTAACTTGGGGTAAAAAGGTTGGATATCCCAGCTGTTGCCGTGGTCCCCAGGTCCGATGGACCGACCCCAACTAACTCCTTCCCTTTATACGGCAATACTTCCATGTGCCGTATGGGATCTGTATCACCTGACCACTGTCGTGTCCATGACATCTTCTGGGTGATATGGACAACGTACTTATCTTGATGCCAGAGAGCAAATATCCCTCTGTGCATCTCACGTACATATATATAGAATGCATCCTATTAAATGCTCTATATGAATAAAATATTTTCAGTCAGGGAATCCGACCAAGCCAGCCCAGCACTGCATCTCCAGGCTGATGGCGATCGCTGGTCGCAGTATAACCACCGTATGTGTGTATATACTTTTTAGGATATCTTTCCAGCTTCCTATCAGCTGGCTCCTTGAGGGCGGCCGTATCTGGAGACGGTAACGCCACTTGATAAGCGTGTGAGCGCCTTATCACCCTAAGGGGTGTTTCCCAACGCGCCCTAATTTCTGGCGGGAAAGGGTATAACGCCAATATTTGCTATCGGGGTAACCCCACGCATCATCACACACTTCATTTTATTTTATCTGATTCAGGAAAAACTACCGGTAGTTTTTTCACTCCCACATAATACCCTTTTTTGTGGTACTTGTAGTATCAGAAATATGCAACACCTCCTTCATTGCCCTTAACGTGTGGCCCTAATGAGAAATACGTTTGTTTATTCACCGTCGACACTGGATTCAGTGTCCGTGTCTGTGTCTGTGTCGACCGACTGAGGTAAATGGGCGTTTTTAACGCCCCTGACGGTGTTTCTGAGACGCCTGGACCGGTACTAATAGTTTGTCGGCCGTCTCACGTCGTCAACCGACCTTGCAGCGTGTTGACATTCTCACGTAATTCCCTAAATAAGCCATCCATTCCGGTGTCGACTCCCTAGAGAGTGACATCACCATTACAGGCAATTTCTTCGCCTCCTCACCAACATCGTCCTCATACATGTCGACACACACGTACCGACACACAGCACACACACCGGGAATGCTCTGACAGAGGACAGGACCCACACTAGCCCTTTGGGGAGACAGAGGGAGAGTTTGCCAGCACACTCCAAAACGCTATAATTATATAGGGACAACCTTATATAAGTGTTTTCCCTTATAGCATCTTTATATATATCTCAATATCGCCAAAATCAGTGCCCCCCCTCTCTGTTTTAACCCTGTTTCTGTAGTGCAGTGCAGGGGAGAGCCTGGGAGCCTTCTCTCCAGGCTTTCTGTGAGAGAAAATGGCGCTGTGTGCTGAGGAGATAGGCCCCGCCCCTTTTTCGGCGGGCTCGTCTCCCGCTATTTAGTGAATCTTGGCAGGGGTTAAATATCTCCATATAGCCTCTGGGGGCTATATGTGAGGTATTTTTCGCCAAAAAAGGTTTTCATTTGCCTCCCAGGGCGCCCCCCTCCCAGCGCCCTGCACCCTCAGTGACTGCCGTGTGAAGTGTGCTGAGAGGAAAATGGCGCACAGCTGCAGTGCTGTGCGCTACCTTTAGAAGACTGCAGGAGTCTTCAGCCGCCGATTCTGGACCTCTTCTTACTTCAGCATCTGCAAGGGGGCCGGCGGCGCGGCTCCGGTGACCATCCAGGCTGTACCTGTGATCGTCCCTCTGGAGCTGATGTCCAGTAGCCAAGAAGCCAATCCATCCTGCACGCAGGTGAGTTCACTCCTTCTCCCCTAAGTCCCTCGTTGCAGTGATCCTGTTGCCAGCAGGACTCACTGTAAAATAAAAAACCTAAGCTAAACTTTCTCTAAGCAGCTCTTTAGGAGAGCCACCTAGATTGCACCCTTCTCGGCCGGGCACAAAAATCTAACTGGAGTCTGGAGGAGGGTCATAGGGGGAGGAGCCAGTGCACACCACCTGATCGGAAAGCTTTACTTTTTGTGCCCTGTCTCCTGCGGAGCCGCTATTCCCCATGGTCCTTTCAGGAACCCCAGCATCCACAAGGACGATAGAGAAAAAAGAAAAGCGTGTAAGGTTGGGAAGGGGGGAGGAAACAAAAGGAAGCAAGAAAGAGAATGGGGGGATAGATTTAAATGTAAACATCAGCAGAGTCCGGGTATGGGGCGGGTGCGAGTGGTGTTCCACGGGGACCAGACATTATGACATTTAGCCACTGTATTATTCCGTAAACTAGTGATATATTCCATATCGGCCAAGGAAGGTGTTTTACGGTCTTTCCAGTGTTTCGCTATCAGGGATTTAGCCGCCATGCAGATTTGGATAATCTGCTTATCATGGGTCTTGGGCAGGTCAAGGATAGGGGCGTGAAGTAGAGCTGTCGCGGGGGAAAGAACAGTTCTCTGTCCAAGAGATTGAGTAATCAGAGAACCAACTAAATTCCAGATGGAACGAACAGAGGGGCAAGTCCACCAAATGTGGAAAAAGGTGCCCTCATACCCACACAGTCTCCAGCATTGATTCGAGGTCACAGAGAAAATAGAGTGGAGTCTAGAGGGAACCAGGTACAACCGGGTATAAACTTTATAACAGGTTTCTCTAATCTCTGATAGAAGCTTTGGCAATGCGCAATCTAATTTCTTCCCATTGATCATCCTCCAGAGGTTGAGAAAGATCCACTTCCCATGCCAATTCGTGAGGTTCACAAGGAGGGGGATCAAGAGTTAAAATGGAGTGATACACTGTCGAGATGTTCCCTTTCCTGCCAATTGAGAATAGACACATGCGTTCGAAGGACGTAGGCGGCCTCAAAGAGGAAGACTTAAGTTGAGATCTGAGAAAGCTATGAAATTGAATATACTGGAAGTAGCACGAGGAGGGAACACCAAAGCGATCCTGACACTCTACAAAATTTGTCGAGGCCGAAGGTCCTTTAATATGGATGAATCTCGTAATTCCACGGGATTGCCATGGTGCTGCCATGTTACGATCACACCCTGGAGGGAAGGTTGGATGGTACCAGATCGGTGACAATGGGGAAGGGTACATGGAGAGTTTATGGTGGTCATTCCGAGTTGTTCGCTCGCTAGCTGCTTTTAGCAGCATTGCAAACGCTAGGCCGCCGCCCTCTGGTAGTGTATCTTAGCTTAGCAGAATAGCGAACGAAAGATTAGCAGAATTGCTACTAAATAATTATTTGCAGTTTCTGAGTAGCTCCAGACCTACTCCTAGATTGCGATCAGCTCAGTCCGTTTAGTACCTGGTTTGATGTCACAAACACGCCCTGCGTTCGGCCAGCCACTCCCCCGTTTCTCCAGACACTCCCGCGTTTTTACCTGACACGCCTGCGTTTTTTAGCACACTCCCGGAAAATGCTCAGTTACCACCCAGAAATGCCCCTTTCCTGTCAATCATTCACCGATCAGGAGTGCGACTGAAAAGCGCCGCACAAACGCCAGCAAATCTACTAAGTTTTGTGTTAAATAACTTAGCGCATGCGCTCTGCATACCATGCGCATTTAGCAACAAATTGCAGCATAGCGAAAATCGGCAACGAGCGAACAACTCGGAATGACCACCTATGAGCGGTACGAGTTTTATCCCACAACCCAAAGGTGAAATTAACAGTGGGCATAAGAAAAACCAAGCCCGGTCTGCATGACTTGGGGAGCCATAGAAGGGAATCCAGTTGGTTATTCCGAAGTAAGGAGTTCTTAATATCTACCCATTTTTTAACCTTCTTGGGTGAATGCCAAGATACCATGTGATTAAGTTGGCATGCTATATAATACGCTTGTAAACTGGGGCAACCCAATCCGCCTGATGTTGCACTCTTAGTCAGAATGGAGTGTCGTACCCGGGGTTTACGATTAGCCCAAACAAATTTGTGACATCGTTTTTGTAGGGAAGTTAGAGTAGCACGGATACCAAGATGGGGATAGTTTGGAACAAGTATAAAATGCGAGGGAGAAAGTTAATTTTGAGAGCGTTAACCCTATCAATCCAGGAAATGTATAAATGATCCCATTTATCCAAATCTTGTGTGAGCATTTTAATAATCTCCTATATATTAGCCCAGATCTGTGACTTTGTGCCTCATTTGCTAACGCTGGGCGGAGTCACATAGCTGGGCGGAGTCAAGCCATAGATCTCACAGATCTGAGACACAGGCACAAAGTCACAGAGTCTAATATATAGGAGACTAGGAGCAGCAGATGAGGAGCAGCTGGCATGGCACAGGCAGGGTACAGAGACAGCGGCACCGGCTCACCGTGCCCTTGACCCCTCACATCAGCACGCTCAGCACGGCCTCGCTGGCGTGCAAGAGCGTCACTCGCCGCCACACTCAGTGCTGCTTCTCATGTCCCCAGTCTTCTAACCAAGGGCCGGCCCAGCAGGATCCATCGTCCCCCCGGTGCCGCGGCGGTGATGTGAGCCCGGGAGGCGGCTCTTCATCTGGCGCTAAAGCGGGTCTCACACCCGCTCCCCGCCTGAGCGCCAGTGCCTCTACCCTGCCGCCTGTCACAGTGAGGATAGAGGTAACCCCGCTCCGCGCTCCCATTGCCAGTGCACCCCTCCCGCAGCTCTACGTCCGGTGCTACGGTACAGCCGGGACGGTCCCTGCTCCGGAGAAGATGATTGCCTGCTGTGACCAGTGATGCATGTGGGGCGGCTGGCTGGCGGGCGAGGGAAGGGGGGGGGGAGGAAGAGATGTGGGGAGGCTGGCAGCGGGAGATGTGGAGCAGCTGGAGGGGGGAGATGTGTGGCTGGCGGGGGGGAGATGTGGAGCAGCTGGAGGGGGGGAGATGTGTGGCTGGCGGGGGGGAGATATGGAGCAGCTGGAGGGGGGAGATGTGTGGCTGGCGGGGGGGAGATGTGGAGCAGCTGGAGGGGGGGAGATGTTGGGCGGCTGGAGGGGTGAGTGGGGGGTGAGATGTGAGGCAGCAGACTGCGCATTAACAGAGTGGGCTACGTGGCAGCCGGAGCACCGCACACTACGGTGCTCCCGGCTGTCCGGAACAGTGCTATAGTGACAGATACAGTACCCACAGCACCTCCGGACCACTCCCCTACCCGCGGCACCCCCACCCCTCTCCCACACACAGGGCGTCCGGAACCCCTACACCACCCGCGGCCCCCACTCCCTTGACCCTCCACCACCCGCAGTGCCTCTGGACCCCATCCACCGCACCTGCCCCTCAGCATCTACAGACACCCTCCCCCATCCGCGCTCCCCCCGCAACCGCACCTCCCTCACCTGCTGCGTCTCCTGACCCCTACTGCACCCGCCCCTCCACCAACCACAGCGCCTCCGGACCCCCTCCCCCATCCGCCGCACCTGTCCCTACACCACCTGCGTCACCACCACCCATTTCCCACATGCGACGCCTCCGGACCCCCTACACCACCCGTGTCCCCCACAGGCAGCACCTCCCAACCCCCCACCAACTGCGCTGCCCCTCCGCTCGCATCCACCCCCTCTCCACCCGCAGCATCTACAGACACCCTCCCCCAGCCGTGCCCCCCCTCTACAACTGCCCCTACCCCACCCTCGCCACCCCCGCACCGGCAGCCCCTCCGGGACCCCTCCCCCATCCGCCGAACCACTGCACCTGGCCCTCCCCCACCCACGTCACCCCCAGCCCTCACCCACACGCTGCACCTCCGGACCCCTACACCACCCGCGGCCCCTGCTCCACCACCCGCAGCACCTCCCAACCCCCTCCCCCATCCGTGCCCTCCCCCGCATGTGCCCCCCCTCCCCCCACAGCATCTACAGACACCCTCCCGCATCCACAGTCCCCCCCGCACCGCCCCTTCCCCACCCACGGTGCCTCCTGACCCCCTACCCCAGTCGCGACACACACCCGCCCCTCCGGAACCCATCGCACCCCCTCACCTGCCCCTCCCACACCTGCGGTGCCTCCGAAACCCTACCTCACCCGTGGCGCACCCGCCTCTTCCCCACCCGCAGCGCCTTTAGAACCCCTCCCCCATCCGTAACAGCCCCACACCTGCCCCTCCCCAACCCACGTCACGCCCTGCCCCTACCCCACCCATAGCGCCTCCAAACCCCACTCCCCCGCCCATCTTCACCTGTACCATCTAACCACCCCCCTCCCCATCCGCCCCCCCCCCCCCCCCCGCCTCACCCGCAGGATCAACAGACACCGTCCCCGGTCCCCCCCCCACCCGCTACATTCTGTACATCATGCCCTGCAGCTGCTGTTCACGCCGTCGCAAGGGGCTATGCCCCCTTCACCACACGCTGCCCTTTCATTATGCAATATTTAACCACTAACAACACTAAGAATGCATGTAATATTTCAAATAATACTAGAACCCCAGAAAGCCATGCAGGGCTTAAGGGGGCGTAGCCCCTTACGACGGTGTGAAGAGCGCCCGTAGGGCGCGATGAAGCACCTAGTAGGAATATAATTGGCCTAATATAGAGCAGAATAGGATCTAGTGATATTTTTTCCGAGGTATTTGATAGTTGCAGGCCTCCAAAGAAAGGGAAACGTAGACGTCAAAGTTGCATAAAGTTGAGAAGGAACATTAAATGCCAATGCCTCTGATTTGGTATGATTAATTTTATAACCTGATAGGGAACCATATAATAGAAGTTTGTTTTGCAAGTTAGGGAGAGATATTAAGGGATTTGGAAGGGTCAGGAGCACATCGTCCGCAAACAGAGATATTTTATATTCATTGCTTCCCACTTTGACACCCCAACATCAGCGTTGGAAGCGTATGCGAGCTGCGAGGGGTTCAATACATAAAGCGAATATTAAGGGCGAGAGTGGGCAGCCTTGCCGAGTACCGTTGTGCAGACTAAACCGAGGAGAGCTGAGGACATTCGTCATAACCATAGATGAGGGACTACAATAAAGGGCTTTAACAGCAGTAAGAAAATGACCGTGAAGGCCAAATGAGGACAACGTGGAAAATAAAAAAGGACCAGGATATATGATCACACGCCTTTTCGGCATCGAGCGCTAAGGCGACCGCGGACATCTTGGAAGAGTTTATACGATGAATTAAATTAATGATGTGCCTGGTGTTGAGGCCTGCCGTCCCGGAATAAATCCCACTTGATCAGGGTCTATCAATGAAGCTAACGCGGTATTGAGACGAGACACTAATATCTTTGCAAAAAGCTTAAGATCTGTATTAATTAACGAGATGGGCCTATAATTGGAGCAGCAAGAGGGATCTTTACCAGGTTTCGGAATAACAATAATACGAGAAGTAGTGGAGTCAGTGTGGAAGGGGGTGTCCCGCATAATCTTGTTAAACAGAGAAACCATGTGTGGGAGGAGTTGTGGAGCAAAGGTTTTATAGCAAATCATCGGATATCCATCCGGTCCAGGAGCTTTAGACGGTTTTTGAGTCTTTAATGCAGCTTCCAGTTCCTCCACAGAGATATCAGCATTCAAAATAGAATTGGCTGTGTCGTCCACTCGTGAGAGTACGCAAGAGTCAAGGTATTGGGGGTCATTCCGAGTTGTTCGCTCGTTATTTTTTTCTCGCAACGGAGCGATTAGTCGCTAATGCGCATGCGCAATGTCCGCAGTGCGACTGCGCCAAGTAAATTTGTTATGCAGTTAGGTATTTTACTCACGGCATTACGAGGTTTTTTCTTCGTTCTGGTGATCGTAATGTGATTGACAGGACGTGGGTGTTTCTGGGCAGAAACTGGCCGTTTTTGGGTGTGTGCGAAAAAACGCTACCGTTTCTGGGAAAAACGCGGGAGTGGCTGGAGAAACGGAGGAGTGTCTGGGCGAACGCTGGGTGTGTTTGTGACGTCAAACCAGGAACGAAACTGACTGAACTGATCGCAGATGCCGAGTAAGTCTGGAGCTACTCAGAAACTGCTAAGAAGTGTCTATTCGCAATTCTGCTAATCTTTCGTTCGCAATTTTGCTAAGCTAAGATTCACTCCCAGTAGGCGGCAGCTTAGCGTGTGCAAAGCTGCTAAAAGCAGCTTGCGAGCGAACAACTCGGAATGACCCCCATTGTTGGGCAATCCCCTTTATTTCTTAAACTGGAATTCGCTAGTTCTTGTTATATATCAAGCATTCTCTAATTATATAAAATGATATATTTAATGTATGTACCGTATATACTCGAGTATAAGCCGACTTTTTCAGCACGTTTTATTGTGCTGAAAAAGCCCCCTCGGCTTATACTCGAGTCAGTGGAAGGAGGGACACGGAGGGCACAGCGCGCGGCTCTCCTCTGTCCCTCCTGCGTCTCCGTCTCCAGCGGCGTGTGTGTGTGTGTGTGTGTTAAATGAACTGCCCGTTCGTGAGCTCTGATTGGCTCACGAACCGGCACTTCATTTAATACACACACGCCGCCGGAGACGGAGACGCAGGAGGGACACAGGAGAGCCGCGCGCTGTGCCCTCCGTGTGCCTCCTTCAGAAGACAACGCGGGAGCGATGGAGGGTAAGTACCCTTCCTGGCACTGTGGGGCATATCTGGCACTGGGGCATATCTGGCATATCTGGCAGCATGAGGGCACATCTGGCACTGTGGGGCATATCTGGCAGCATGAGGGCACATCTGGCACTGGGGCATATCTGGCATATCTGGCAGCATGAGGGCATATCTGGCACTGTGGGGCATATCTGGCAGCATGAGGGCACATCTGGCATATCTGGGGCATATCTGGCAGCATGAGGGCATATCTGGCACTGTGAGGCATATCTGGCATATCTGGGGCATATCTGGCAGCATGAGGGCATATCTGGCAGCATGAGGGCATATCTGGCACTGTGGGGCATATCTGGCAGCATGAGGGCATATCTGGCACTGTGGGGCATATCTGGCAGCATGAGGGCATATCTGGCACTGTGGGGCATATCTGGCAGCATGAGGGCATATCTGGCACTGTGGGGCATATCTGGCAGTATGAGGGCATATCTGGCACTGAGGGCTGTGTACGGCTAGAGCTGCATTTCCCACCCTAGGCTTATACTCGAGTCAATGAGTTTTCCCAGGTTTTTGTGGTAAAATTAGGTGCCTCGGCTTATATTCGGGTCGACTTATACTCGAGTATATACGGTATGTACATTAGGTTTATATGTATGTGTTAAGGTGCATACACACTTGCCGAGAAAGTAAACAACGTTGCTCATTTTCACCCTTCCTGAGCGACGTTGTTTACTTTCTCGGCAAGTGTGTATGCCGCCGAGCGATACGCGGCCCCACAGGTCGTTCACGACCCTCGCTGTCGGCCTTGCATGCAGCTCAATTTGGACTGTCATCCAAGAGCTGCGTGCACAGCGTTACGTCACTGAGCGATATGGTCGTCATGTCGCTCAGTGTGTGTGCCCAGCCGCCGACCGCCCGGCCCGGGAGGGGGAAACACTAGGTGACGACACTCGCCTAGTGTGTACCCACCTTAACATTTGTATTCCACACCACAAGTATTTTGGTTCTCTTACATGCACTTGTACCAAATAGGTGGGTGGGACGGCTGGGATGACATCTGGAAAAGAAGAAGCACTGTAGCTGCCCCTTCCTGTGGATTTACAAGCCTGCGTCCATTAGAAAACATGGACGCTTACATGTCCTTCATCTTAATCTAATGAGACCACGGACACTTTTTTGTTAAAAACAGTAACAAGATTCTATTGCTGCTATAGGTTACATGTGTTACTGTAATGTAGCCTGGATGGCGCACTCATCCATGAATTAACTTTTCCTGGAAAACAACTATAGATTGTGCTGCTCTGTGGTTTACGAATGCACAACACGGAGCTCAGCATTCTATACATTACATACAGTAGTTTGCTTGTGTAATCCACTGTTTCTCAGTCAGTAATATTGTAATACAGTATACAGCTTTAGGATATTAAATGAGACCAGAACAAATGTATAACTCAATGCATAATAGAAAAAAAGCTTCCATGCACATGCATTCTTACTATAATACACTCTTAATTTTTCATTTATAGCATGTGTAGCTTTTTCTTGTCTTTATTACTATACATACCCCCTCTGGGTCCTATAATAGGAGCTTGTGATATCACACTAATACTCCTTTTCAACCAAAAAACGGTAACTGAGCATAGGTTTCAAGATGTGTACAGTGGCTTGAAACCCCATTCACACCGCTGGCTAGACCTGAATTAGTGGTGTGTCTCCCTCTCTGCTGGCACTTGGAGATGACATCATCTCCAAGCGCCAGTGAGCCGGCTCTCCATAGGGTTTTAACGAGACCTGGGTTGGATGATACGGGTCACCCATTTATATTGCACCCTTAACCGGGTCCTTCCCGGGTCCTACCCTAGTAGCTACATGGGTCGAGTTAACTGAACCCAGGTTATTTTTATGGGACCCTTTTCCACAGAGCTGCAACCTGGATAGACCCGTCAATAACTCAGTTTACTGTGGCAGAGGAAAAGAGGTACAAGACACTCATATGTTGTAGAAGCACAGATTATTGATGGCAGATAAAGACTAATACACACAACACTATTATTTTGCATTTTACAAGAATCTTGAAGATTACTCATACTTAAAGACTAGTATACAGCTCCAGCATATGGCAGGAGAGTGATTGTACTTCTCTTTAGAGGTATTACGTATACATGAAAAATATGAGTTTTGCGGAGAGCTACATTGGTAATACATTGTGTGCTCGGTTAATCTCAGCTACTC
Source organism: Pseudophryne corroboree (assembly GCF_028390025.1). Lineage (NCBI taxonomy): Eukaryota > Metazoa > Chordata > Amphibia > Anura > Myobatrachidae > Pseudophryne > Pseudophryne corroboree. Next base: position 105,661,539 of record NC_086444.1, on the reverse strand, counting down.
TTATTATAACGGAACCTATCATTAAGCTCTCTGATGTCATAGCTGTACTATATACAACCCACTGCACTATTTAATTAGCAAAAATCATGGTCCTATACGAATGAGAGAGCTGAAACAGTAAATGAGAATACACAGGGAGGGGAAGAGAAGGGAAGAGAATGTTGTGAGGGGAAAGAGGATGCTGGGGAGGTCTGCAAGGAGAAAAATAAAAGCTGAGTGACAAACGCAAGATCTAAGAATAGACAAGAGACGATGGGAGCTGGGGTAGAAGACAGTGCTGTAATAATAAAGAGAGTATAAGAAAGATTTAGGAAACAATGGAGAGGTGGAAAAAAAGAGCTGGGAGGAAAGAGAGCTCCATGGCAAGAAAAGTAAAGGTTGGGGGGAGGAAGAGCCAGATAATAGGATTTTAATTACCTACCGGTAAATCCTTTTCTCGTAGTCCGTAGAGGATGCTGGGGTCCACATTAGTACCATGGGGTATAGACGGGTCTACTAGCAGCCACTGGCACTTTAAGAGTTTGAGAGTGTGGGCTGGCTCCTCCTTCTATGCCCCTCCTACCAGACTCAGTCTAGAAACTGTGCCCGAGGAGACGGACAACTTCGAGAGAAGGATTTTACACAGATGTGGCGAGATTCACACCAGCTCACACACAAGGCAAACCAAGCTAACTAGCTTGAAACACCAGCAACGGCTGAACAATATTACTTACCAAGTAACAAAGCAGTACTTAACCAAAAACTAAGCAGTACTGAACTAAGTAACCACTGCAGGATCACGAAGCGCTGGGCGGGCGCCCAGCATCCTCTTCGGACTACGAGAAAAGGATTTACCGGTAGGTAATTAAAATCCTATTTTCTCTTATGTCCTAGAGGATACTAGGGTCCACATTAGTACCATGGGAATGTACCAAAGTTCCGAGAACGGGAGGGAGAGCGCGGAGGCTCCTGCAGAACCGATTGACCAAACTTCAGGTCCTCAGAGGCCAAAGTATCGAACTTGTAGAAGTTTGCAAATGTGTTCGACCCAGACCAAGTAGCCGCTCGGCAAAGCTGTAAAGCCGAGACACCCCAGGCAGCCGCCCAGGAAGAACCCACCTTACGACGAGTAGAGTGGGGCTTAACAGACTTAGGACACGGCAATCCTGCCATAGAATACGCATACTGAATAGTCAACCTGATCCAGCAAGAGATCATCTCCTTAGAAGCAGAACACCCAAGTTTCATACAGGACAAACAGAGTCCAATTTTCTGTGACGAGCAGTCCTCCTCACAAAGATTTTCAGAGCCCACACAACATCCAAGGACTTTGTTGAAATTGAGAAGTCAGTAGCAACTGACACCACAATAGGTTGGTTGATATGAAATGCCGACACAACCTTCGGAAGGAACTGCTGACGTGTCCAGAGCTCAGCCCTATCTTCATGGAAGATCAAGTGAGGGCTCTTACAAGACAAAGCCCCCAACTCCGACACACGTCTAGCAGAAGCTAAGGCCAACAAAGTGACAGCCTTCCACGTGAGAAACTTAACCTCGACCTCTGGTAGAGGTCCGAACCAATCCGATTGGAGGAACTGTAACACCACGTTAAGATCCCAGGGCGCAGTAGGCGGCACAAAGGGAGGCTGGATGTGCAGAACCCCTTTCAAGAAAGTCTGAACCTCAGGAAGGGAAGCAATTGTTTCTGGAAGAAAATGGATAGTGCCGAAATCTGGACCTTTACGGATCCCAACCTCAGGCCCATATCCACACCTGCTTGCAGGAAGAGGAGAAACCGTCCCAGTTGAAACTGCACAGTAGGAAACTTCTTGGACTCACGCCAAGATACATACTTTTTCAAATCCGATGGTAATGCTTTGACGTTACTCCTTTCCTAGCCTGGATCAGGGTAGGAATAACTTTGTTCGGAATGCCCTTCCGAGCTAAGATCTGGCGTTCAACCTCCATGACGTCAAATGTAGCCGCAGTAAGTCTTGATAAGCGAACGGCCCCTGCTGCAGCAGGTCCTCCCAAAGAGGAAGAGGCCTCGGCTCTTCCAGCAGTAGATCCAGAAGATCCGCGTACCAAGCTCTTCTTGGCCAGTCTGGAGCAATGAGGATTGCTTGAAATCTTGTTCTTCTTATGAGCTTCAGAACCCTTGGAATTAGTGGAAGTGGAGGAAACACTTACACTGACTGGAACACCCATGGAGTTACCAGGGCGTCCACCGCCACTGCTTGTGGGTCTCTTGACCTTGAGCAATACCTCCAAAGTTTTTTGTTGAGGCAGGAGGCCATCATGTCTATTTGAGGAACCCCCCAAAGATTTGTTACCTCCGTGAACACCTCCGAATAGAGGCCCCACTCTCCTGGATGGAGATCGTGTCTGCTGAGGAAATCCGCTTCCCAGTTATCCACTCCCGGAATGAAAATTGCCAACAGTGCCAACACGTGCTTTTCCATCCAGAGGATGATTCTTGATACCTCCGACATTGACGTTAGCTCTGCTCTTTGTTCCACCTTGTCGGTTTATGTAGGCCACCATCGTTACATTGTCCGACTGCACTTGACGGCTCTTAGTTCCAGAATGTTTATTGGAAGACTGGATTCCATACTTGCCCACCTTCCTTGGAAGGTTTCCCCTAGAGTGACTGCGCCCAAGCCCCGGAGACTTGCATCCGTGGTTAGAAGGATCCAGTCCTGAATCCCGAACATGCGGCCCTCCAGAAGGTGAGGAATTTGTAGCCACCAGAGGAGTGAAATCCTTGCTTTCGGTGAGAGACATATCCTCAGGTGCATATGTAGATGAGAACCCGACCACTTGTCCAGTAGATCCAATTGGAAGGATCGAGCATGAAACCTTATGAACTGCAGAGCCTCGTAAGAGGCAACCGTCTTTCCCAGAAGACAAATGCACTGATGAATCGATACCCGGGCTGGCTTCAGGACATCCTGGACCATTGATTGTATCACCAACGCATTCTCCACCGGTAGAAACACCCTCTGCACTTCTGTGTCGAGGATCATCCCCAGGAAAGACAATCTCCTTGTCGGCTCCAAATGTGACATTGGAAGCTTCAGGATCCAACCATGGACCCTGAGTAGATGAGTCTGAGTAGATGAGTCGTGAGAGCAATGGACTGCAACAGCTTCTCACTGGACAACGCCTTTATCAGCAGATCATGCAGGTATGGAATTATGTTCACTGCCTGTCTGCTGAGGAGACCATCATCTCTGCCATCACCTTGGTGAAGACCCACGGTGCCGTGGAGAGACGAATGGCAGCACCTGAAATTGATAATGACTGTCTAACAGTGCAAATCTGAGCTAAGCCTGTTGCGGAGGCCAAATCGGAATGTGGAGATACGCATCCTTGATATCTAGGGACACCAGGAACTCCCGCTCCTCCAGACTTGAGATCACCGCTCTCAGAGACTTCATTTTGAATTTGAACTCCCTTATATAAGGGTTTAACGATTTCAAGCTCAAAATTGGTCTGATCGAACCATCCGGTTTCGGTACCACAAAAAGGTTAAAGCTGGCAAGCCTGATTTGAAGAATCGGCGAGGTGGGGTTTCTTGAAGCTCTAGTCTGTACCCCTGGGACACAATATCCTGTACCCAGGGATCCAGGTCGGACGACACCCAGACGTGGCTGAAACGTCTGAGTCTGGCCCCCACCAGCCCGTCCTCCAGGCTGTGTGGTCCACCGTCATGCTGAGGATTTGGAGGTACCAGGTTTCTGGTCCTGGGAGCCTGTGGGTGCAGGCTTTTTGGATTTTGCCTGCCTACCTCTAAAGAAGGTGGTAGGAGGCTTGGACTTTTTTGTCTTAGCGGTCCGAAAGGACTGCGATGCAGATGAAGAAAAGTGTTTCTTCGTAGAAGACGTAGCTGAGGGAAGAAAGGGTGACTTACCCGCGGTTGCCGTGGAAATCCACGCATCCAATGCTTCCCCAAATAGAGCCTGACCGGTGTAGGGTAGGTTCTCCACACTTCTCCTGTATTCCGCGTCTGCAGACCATTGGCGTAGCCAGAGTCCCCTGCGAGCTGAGACAGACATGGAAGATATCCTTGCAGTCAGCGTACCCAGGTCCTTCGTGGAATCCACCATGAACCCCGCAGAATCCTGTATGTTATGTAAAAATAAGTCAATGTCACTCCTATCCATTGAATCCGAATCCTCAAGTAACGTGCCTGACCACTTTACTATAGCTTTAGAGACCCATGCGCAGGCAATAGTAGGCCTAAGCGCCACCCCTGAAGCAGTGTATATGGATTTGAGCATAGTGTCAATTTACGATCAGCCGGTTCTTTTAATGCGGTAGATCCAGGGACAGGTAAAACCACCTTTTTCAACAGTCTGGAAACAGATCCGTCAACTATGGGTGTGTTTTCCCATTTTTCCTATCTTCCTCAGGGAAGGGAAAAGCAACCAGAACCCTTTTTGGAATCTGGAATTTTTTCTTCCGGGTTTTCCCAGGATTTTTCAAATAAAGCATTTAATTCTTTAGACGCAGGGAAGGTTAGCAAGGCTTTCTTATTGTCTGTGAAGTAAGCCTCCTCAACCTGCTCAGGTGGTGTGTCAGTAATGTTTAACACATCTCGAATGGCCTCAATCATGGGCTGCACCCTCTTTGCAAGGGATGCCGCCCCCTTCAGTACATCCCCATCACCGTCTGCCGTGTCAGAGTCGGCATCCGTGTCATCTTGCATAATCTGGGCAAGTGCACGTTTCTGTGGGGATATGCTAGGGAGTTTTGAAGGGATAGGAACAGAACCTGACCAAACTGCCATAGACTTCTTTAAACCCTGAGTTTCAGTCTCAGTATGAGCTACCCTAGTAGAGATTTGAGAGATCACACCCTTAATAGAGGATAACCACTCAGGCTCAGAAATAAGGATCTGAGACAAGACATTACATTGCTGTGTACAAGGAATAGATTCCTCCTGAGAGGAAATGTCAGCAGCATAAGACACAGAGTCCCCAGACATGGCAATGTGAGACAACAACACCCACAGGGAAATATCAGACACAGTCCCCCCCCCTCCCCCCCCCCCCCTTCTACAACCCCCTGGTACCGCACAGGATATCTGGAGTTGTTTGGAGGGACAGCTCTCCCTTTCAGCGTCTCTGTACAGGATCTGCAGGCAGGAAAATGGCGCTGAACTCTGCTGGGTCTGCCCTGAGGAGAAGCTCCGGCCCCTGAACATGGCGCTGCTTCCCGCTCTCCACTTCTTTATACTGGCCTGAGGAATTGTGCTGGCAGTGTTACCTAGGTCCCTGACAGCCTTGGCGCCAGTATAAGGTATAGGCGCTGGCTCAGGGCGCCCCTAACAACGCCGCACTATGTACCGCTGAGCCTCCGGAGCGCAGTTAATACTGCGCTCCCACCCTCTTGCAGCCATCTTCACACTGGCTCCCCACTTGCTATGGGGGCCGGTGACTCACTCGCCACCGGAATCTTCTGGCTCTGTTAGGGGGTGGCGGCAGTGCTGCGGGAGTGAGCGGTCGACTGGGGCGGCTAACGATCATCACCCTCAGGAGCTCAGTGTCCTGTCAGCGGAGATAGTGTCTCGAACCCCGCAGGGCGGACACTACTCCCCCCCTAAGTCCCACGAAGCAGGGAGGCTGTTGCCAGCAGCCTCCCTGTGCCTAAACTCTAAGAAAAAATAAGAATTTACTCACCGGTAATTCTATTTCTCGTAGTCCGTAGTGGATGCTGGGTACTCCGTAAGGACCATGGGGTATAAACGGGCTCCGCAGGAGACTGGGCACTCTTAAAAGAAAGATTAGGTACTATATCTGGTGTGCACTGGCTCCTCCCTCTATGCCCCTCCTCCAGACCTCAGTTAGGGAAACTGTGCCCGGAAGAGCTGACATTACTAGGAAAGGATTTGGAATCCAGGGTAAGACTCATACCAGCCACACCAATCACACCGTACAACTCGTGATAACTATACCCAGTTAACAGTATGAACAATAACTGAGCCTCTCTCAACAGATGGCTCATACAATAACCCTTTAGTTAAGCAATAACTATATACATGTATTGCAGAGAGTCCGCACTTGGGACGGGCTCCCAGCATCCACTACGGACTACGAGAAATAGAATTACCGGTGAGTAAATTCTTATTTTCTCTGACGTCCTAGTGGATGCTGGGTACTCCGTAAGGACCATGGGGATTATACCAAAGCTCCCAAACGGGCGGGAGAGTGCGGATGACTCTGCAGCACCGAATGAGGTCCTCCTCAGCCAGGGTATCAAACTTGTAGAATTTTGCAAAAGTGTTTGAACCCGACCAAGTAGCAGCTCGGCAAAGTTGTAAAGCCGAGACCCCTCGGGCAGCCGCCCAAGAAGAGCCCACCTTCCTCGTGGAATGGGCTTTTACTGATTTAGGATGCGGCAGTCCAGCCGCAGAATGTGCAAGCTGAACCGTGCTACAGATCCAGCGAGCAATAGTCTGCTTAGAAGCAGGAGCACCCAGCTTGTTGGGTGCATGCAGGATAAATAGCGAGTCAGTTTTTCTGACTCTAGCCGTCCTGGAAACATAAAGTTTCAGGGCCCGGACTACGTCCAGCAACTTGGAATCCTCCAAGTCCCTAGTAGCCGCAGGCACCACAATAGGTTGGTTCACATGAAACGATGATACCACCTTAGGGAGAAATTGGGGACGAGTCCTCCATTCTGCCCTTTCCATATGGAAGATCAGATATGGGCTTTTACATGACAAAGCCGCCAATTCTGACACACGCCTAGTCCAAGCTAAGGCCAAAAGCATGACCACTTTCCACGTGAGATATTTTAGCTCCACGGTCTTAAGTGGCTCAAACCAGTGGGATTTTAGGAATCCAACACACGTTAAGATCCCAAGGTGCCACTTGAGGCACAAAAGGGGCTGAATATGCAGAACCCCTGTAACAACGTCCGAACTTCAGGCAGTGAAGCCAGTTCTTTTTGAGAGAAAAAGGGATAGGGCCGAAATCTTGGCCTTTATGGATCCTAATTTTAGGCCCATAGTCACTCCTGACTGTAGGAAGTGCAGGAATCGACCCCCCTGGAATTTCTCTGTATGGCCTTCCCGGCCACACACCAAGCAACCTATTTTCGCCATATACAGTGAAAAAGTCTTGCTGTCACATCTTTCCTAGCCTTTATCAGCGTAGGAATAACTGCATCCGGAATGCCCTTTTCCGCTAGGATCCGGCGTTCAACCGCCATGCCGTCCAACGCAGCCGCGGTAAGTCTTGGATCAGACAGGGTCCCTCCTTCTTGGCCAATCCGGAGCAAAGAATATTGTTCACACTCCTCCGTTTATTACAATTCTCAGCCCTTGGGTCTGAGAGGAAGAGGAGGGAATATATAGACCGACTGGAACACCCACGGTGTTACTAGTACGACCACAGCTATCGCCTGAGAGTCCCTTGACCCAGCGAAAAACCTTTTTTTATCTTTTTATTGAGGTGGGACGCCATGTAGTCCACCTGAGGCAGTTTCCATCAATTTGCAAAACTGCGTGAAGACTTCCTGATGAAGTCACCACTTTCCTGGGTGGAGGTCGTGTCCACTCCCGGAATGAACACTGCTGACAGTGCGCTTACTTGATTCTCCGCCCAGCGAAGAATTCTGGTGGCTTCTACCCTCGCCACCCTGCTCCTTGTGCCGCCCTGGCGGTTTACATGAGCCCCTGCGGTCTGACTGGATCAGAACCGGTTGGTCGCGAAGCAGGAACTCCGCTTGACTTAGGGCGTTGTATATGGCCCTTAGTTCCAGGATATTGATGTGAAGGCAAGTCTGTTGGCTTGACCACAAACCTTGGAATTTTCTTCCCTATGTAACTGCCCCCCACCCTCAGAGGCTTGCATCCGTGGTCACCAGGACCCAGTCCTGAATGCCGAATCTGCGGCCCTCGAGAAGGTGAGCACTCCGCAGCCACCACAGGAGAGACACCCTGGCCCTGGGGGATAGGGTGATTAACCTAAGCATCTGAAGATGTGATTCGGACCACTTGTCCAGTAAGTTCCATTGTCCTTGCATGGAACCAGCCGAAGGGGATGGCCTCGTATGACGCCATCATCCTTCCCAGGACTCGAGTGCAGTGATGCACTGACACCTGTTTTGGTTTTCAATAGATTCCTGACCAGTGTCATGAGCTCCTGAGCTCTCTCTATCGGGAGATAAACCCTCTTCTAGTCTGTGTCTAGGATCATGCCTAGGCGAGGCAGATGAGCTGTAGGAACCAACTGCGACTTCGGAATATAAAGAATCCAGTTGTGTTGCCGTTTCACTTCCAGAGAAGGTGATACGCTGTCCAGCAACTGCTCTCTTGATCTCGCTTTTATGAGGAGATCATCCAAGTATGTGATAATAGTGACATCTTGCTTCCGCAGGAGCACCATCATATCCGCCATTACCTTGGTGAAATTGGTAATGACAATCCCGTACCGCAATTCTGAGGTACGCCTGATGAGGTGGATAAATGGGGACACGAAGGTATGCATCCCTTATGTCCCGATTCATTTCAGGCTTGCAATGACCGCTCTTAGCGATTCCATCTTGAACCTGAACCTTTTCAGGTATATGTTCAGGATTTTAATTCAATATGGGTCTAACCGAACCGTCTGGTTTCGGGATTATAACATGGTCGAATAATAACACCCTCTTGTTGAAGGAGGGCACCCTTGACCACCACCTGTTGAAGATACAATTTACGAATTGCAGTTAACACTGGCTCCCTCTCTTGGGGGGAAGCCCGCCGGGTCCTCGATGAGGGGGCATCTTCTCACAGTCCAGCCTGTATCCCTGCGATACAATTTCTATTGCCCAGGGATCTAACAGTGAGTGAACCCACTTGTGGCTGAACTTACGAAGGCGTGTCCCCACCGGGCCTAGCTCCGCCTGTGGAGCCCCAGCGACATGCGGTGGATTTTTGTAGAGGCCGGGGAGGACTTCTGTTCCTGGGGACTAGCTGTGTTGTACAGCTTCTTTCCTCTGCCCCCGGCTCTGACAAGAAAGGACGCACCTCAGACTTTCTTGTTTCTTTATTCGAAAAGCTGCATTTAATAATGTCGTGCTTTCCTAGGCTGTGCAGGAATATAAGGCAAAATATCAGAATTACCAGCTATAGCTGTGGAGACCAGGCCCGAGAACCTTTCTCCACACAATCCTCAGCCTTCCATATGCCTCTTAAGTCGGCATCATCTGTCCAATGTATATTCTACAGGACACGTCAAGCAGAAATCGACATAGCTTTTGTCTCTAGGACCCAGTATACTCCTGTCCCTTTGGGCATGCTTTATAATTATATATCTATCACTTAAGACAGCATCTTAAAATATTTATATGCATACTAGGGTCTCAATCTCTGCTGATAAGGTACATGTCCACGCTGCCACAGCGCTATAAACCCATGCCGACACAATCGCCGGTCTGGGTAGTATACTAGAATGTGCACACTATCTGCAGGATCCCTGAGAATAGCTAGTGCAAACAGGACACCCAAGGGGAAGATTCTCAACACATCCTGGCCCTAGTGGGGAAAGGATACAGCCTGAGAATTCTCTTGTGGGAAGCTGCCGTCTCTTGTCTGGAGATTCCCGCTCTTTTTCCTCATGAGAGGAGGGAAATTTACCTCAGCATTCTTCCCCTTAACATGTGTACTCTCGTGTCAGGGACAGATGAGTCATCAGTGATATGCAAATCATCTTTTATTCCAATAATCATATATTGAATATCTTTTAGCCCTCTTGGCTGTAACTTTGCATTATCGTAGTCGACAGTGGAGTTAAACTCCGTGTCGATACTTTGTTATTTTGGATAGTGAGCATAGAGAGACTCTGAAGGACTCTGTGACATAGGGACAGACCAGGGTAGATTTCCTTTCTGTTCCCTAACCTTTTGTGCAACAATTTTACCTCAGCACTTACACATATCCAAACAGGTGTCGGCGTTGTTGACGGAGACACCCTCCCACACACTTATCCGCTCTATCACCTCCTTAGAGGAGCCTTTTACCTCAGACATGTCGACACACGCGTACCGACACACCACACACACAGGGGATGCTCTATTTGAAGACAGTTCCCCCACCAGGCCCTTTGGAGAGACAGAGAGAGAGTATGCCAGCACACACCACAGCGCTATATAATACAGGGATGTACACTATACTGAGTGATTTTTCCCCTATAGCAGCTTATATACACAGTTTTGCGCCTAAATTTATGTGCCCCCCTCTCTTTTTTACCCTTTGTGTACCAGGACACTGCAGGGGAGAGCCTGGGGAGCTTCCTTCCAGCTGAGCTGTGAAGAGAAAATGGCGCCGGTGTGCTGAGGAAGAAGGCCCGGCCCCCTCAGCGGCGGGCTTCAGTCCTTTTATGTACTTTAATGGCGGGGGTAAATGCACATATACAGTTTATCAGACTGTATTATGTGCTTTTCGCCAAGTAAGGTAATCTAATTGCTGCCCAGGGCGCCCCCCCCCCAGCGCCCTGCACCCATCAGTGACCGGAGTGTGTGGTGTGCAATGGCGCACAGCTGCAGTGCTGTGCGCTACCTTAATGAAGACCGGAGTCTTCAGCCGCCGATTTTCAACTTCTCTTCGTTCTTCTGGCTCTGCAAGGGGGACGGCGGCGCGGCTCTGGGACCGGACGACCGAGGACTGGGCCTGTGTTCGATCCCTCTGGAGCTAATGGTGTCCAGTATCCTTATGGGCCCTACTCACTTGGCGATGTGCCGCCGAGGTGCCCGACGGCCGATACGGCCGACGAGCGACCCGGCGGCGGGGGGGCAGTGACGGGGGGAGTGAAGTTTCTTCACTCCCCCCGTCACCCGGCTGCATTGAAGTGCAGGCAAATATGGACGAGATCGTCCATATTGGCCTGCATGCACAACCAACGGGAGACCAGCGATGAACGAGCGCGGGGACGCGCATCGTTCATCGCTTAAGTCTCCACACTGAAAGATATGAACGAGTTCTCGTTCATTTATGAACGAGATCGTTCATATCTTTCAGAATATCGCCAAGTGTGTAGGGCCTATTAGAAGCCCAAGCTAGCTGCAAGCAGGTAGGTTCGCTTCTCTCCCCTCAGTCCCACGTAGCAGTGAGTCTGTTGCCAGCAGATCTCACTGAAAATAAAAAACCTAACAAATACTTTCTTTTCTAGGAAGCTCAGGAGAGCCCCTAGGGTGCATCCAGCTCTGGCCGGGCACAGATACTAACTAACTGAGGTCTGGAGGAGGGGCATAGAGGGAGGAGCCAGTGCACACCAGATATAGTACCTAATCTTTCTTTTAAGAGTGCCCAGTCTCCTGCGGAGCCCGTCTATACCCCATGGTCCTTACGGAGTACCCAGCATCCACTAGGACGTCAGAGAAATAAGAAAACCAGAGAAACTCTTATAGAGCTCCCCTAGCTGTGACTGGCTCCTCCGGGCACATTTTCTAAACTGAGTCTGGTAGGAGGTGCATAGAGGGAGGAGACAGCCCACACTCTCAACCTCTTAAAGTGCCAATGGTTCCTAGTGGACCCGTCTATACCCCATGGTACTAATGTGGACCCCAGCATCCTCTAGGACGTAAGAGAAAAAGAGAATTCAGATTGTGAAAACATCGGCTTAGTCTGCCTAAATGGGCTGAATCTTTAAAGCTTCCAAAAAATACTTCCAGGACACCTGCTTTGGGGGTCTGGCTTATCCTCCAAGCTATCTCTTATATATTCTCCCAGATCTGTCACTCTGTGACTGTGTGGCTAACGCTGGGGGGAGTCACAGCAATGGGCGGAGACAGCATCTGCAGGGAGATACACCAGTGCTAGCAGCAGACACAGTCACAGAGTGACAGATCAGGGAGAATATATAGGAGATAGGGAGGTGACCATGGTACATGGCTGGCCAAGGGACGCTAGCTCATGTACCCCTATACCACTGAGGCTGGCCACCAAGGATGGACCTGTCATCAGTGTACATGTAATAACCTCTTCTGCTGCCCTCTCTGCATCTCTGATTGACCGGCGCTTCCCTTCGCTAACAGTCCACGTAGTTTCCCCTTCTTGCGAACTGCCTCCTCACCGCCATGGCCACTTTCATCTCTACGGCGCATGCGCATATCATACAATATCCCGTCATGCGCATGTACGTCTGTGAGACACCAGAGGGAGGTTGGGTGAGATGCGCATGCGCCAGCGACACCGCACAGCTCACAGTGACCGCGGCTGAGAGGATTCGCAACAGGACAATATACCGGACCTGGGAGCAAGGACCTGCGCCGGTCAGGAGTAGAAGAACTATTTCAACAGCATAAAAATGTTAGTGCGTCCCGCCCTACGGATGCCAGACTCATCAAGTCACTGTTGCCAGAGTCTCAAACAATGACTCTGAACCTCTAAGCACACTATTTGACTGTCCACACCCTGCTGCGCCTATTACCCATCTCCTCCACCACCCTCATCAACACTGACTCACACATCACTCACCCACCTGAGGCACCTATCCACACACCCCTACCCCACCCACAGCACCCGCACCTCACACCGCGGCAACACCCTTACACCTGCCCCTCCACCAAACACCACCCTTACACCCTCTTCACCCCTGCCCGCAGCACCACTCCTGCCACAACTTCCACAACACAAACAGTCACGCTCCCTACCCAAACCCCTGCCCACCCAAATACCCCGCCCCATCCCCAACAAACACCCACCCACAACGCCTCCTGAACCCCTACCCCGGCCGCAATACCAACTCAACCAACCCAATAACCGCAGCTCACGCCCCTCCCCCACCCTCTGTACCCCCACACCCGCCCCTCTGCGTCTCCCTTGCACCCGCCACTCCCCCTACCATAGCACCTACTAGGTGATTCATGGTACCCTGCATGCACTGTTCACACCATCGCAAGGGCCTATGCACCCAAGGACATGCAAGGGTTAAGGGGGCGTAGCCCCTTGTGACGGTGTAAAGAGCGCCCGTAGGGCGCAACGATCACCTAGTATGTATCGATAGGCGTAAAAAGGGGCATCAAACCATTGCTTAATTTCTGGCTACGGCTCTGAAGCTCTATTTTGAGAACCTGATGCCAGCTCTCTAACCATTTAAAGTGTATATGACTTGTCTTTGGTATTTATTATCAGGTATCCCACCACAGTTACCAGTTATTAAGATACTTTCTCCATCCATCACCATTCCAAAAGTTGCTCTTTTATGATGACAGAAACAAGGGCCTTAACCACCTACAGACAAGATGGAAGAAGATTCCATCACCAGGTTCCTGTGTGATGCAGGGTCCTTTTATTTGGCGAAAAAAAGACGGTTCCCTAAGACTGCTTCAACTCATTGGGGCTCAAATAAAACACATTAAAGAATCGGTGGGCACCAGGGCCGACTCCAGGCATGTTCCAATAGAGCTGCCGCGCAGGGCGTCACTCTTAAAGGCGCGCCGCATGCTGGCGCTGCCATATTGGAGCCTGGTCCTGTGTAGCCTCCAGCAGTGTACGTCGGTCCCGGCCCGCCTCCGAGTTCCAGCAATATCCTGTGTGTTACGACGAGGGAGGGGGAGTGCTGTGGACGGGACTATGCTAAAATACTCAGTGCGCGCTGTGCGGCGCCGGCGTCTGACGTCATACTCCGGCACCGCATAGCGCGCACTGAGTAGTTCAGCCTAGTCCGCCCACAGCAGCACTCCCCCTCCCTCGTCGCCGGCACAGGTACTGTGAGGGCATATCTGGCACTGTGGGGGTATTTATGTATCTGGCACTGTGGAGGCACATATGTACCTGGCACTGTGGGGGCATTTATGTATCAGGAACTGTGGGGGCATTTATGTATCAGGCACTGTGGGGGCATTTATGTATCAGGCACTGTGGGGGCATTTATGTATCTGGCACTGTGGGGGCATTTATGTATCTGGCACTGTGGGGGCATTTATGTATCAGGCACTGTGGGTGCATTTATGTATCGGGCACTGTGGGAACATTTATGTATCGGGCACTGTGGGGGCATATATGTATCTGATACTGTGGGGGCATTAATGTATCTGGCACTGTGGGGGCATATATGTATCTGGCACTGTGGGGGCATATATGTATCTGATACTGTGGGGGCATTAATGTATCTGGCACTGTGGGGGCATATATGTATCTGGCACTGTGGGGGCATTTATGTATCTGGCACTGTGGGGGCATATACGTATCTGGCACTGTGGGGCATGTGTATCTGACACTGCTGGGGGCATATCATGTGTATCTGACACTGCTGGGGGGCATATCATGTGTAGCTGGTACTGCTAGGGGGCATATCATGTGTAGCTGGCACTGCTGGGGGGCATATAATGTGTAGCTGGCACTGCTGGGGGGCAAATCATGTGTAGATTGCACTGCAGGGGGCTTATCATGTGTAGCTGGCACTGCTGGGGGGCATATCATGTGTAGCTGGTACTGCTGGGGGGCATATCATGAGTAGCTGGCACTGCTGGGGGGCATATAATGTGTAGCTGGCACTGCTGGGGGGCATATCATGTGTAGCTTGCACTGCAGGGGGGCATATAATGTCTATGTGGCACTGCTGGGGGGGGCATATCATATCTATCTGGCACTGCTGGGAGGCATATCATGTCTATCTGGCACTGCACTACTAAGGTCATTATGTGTACAGTATCTGGCACTATACTGGAGAGATTATGTGTATCTGGCACTATACTGGAGACATTATGTGTAAGGAACACTACTGTGGCTGTTATGTGTAAGGCTGCTAATTGTGTGCGTAGAGGGGGTGTGTAAATATATTTATTTATAGTTTGATAATATGAAGTTGCGAGGGGGGGGCGGCGCTTTGAAATTTTCTTGCTCAGGGTGCTAGTAGGCCTGTAGCCGGCCCTGGTGGGCACTATTCCTAGACAGGCTAACTTAGGGGGTCATTCCGAGTTGTTCGCTAGCAGATATTGGTCGCAGCGATCAGGCAAAAAATCGTCACTTCTGCGCATGCGTATACGGCGCAATGCGCACGCGCGTCGTACTATTACAATGAACGATGTAGTTTCACACAAGGTCTAGCAAAGCTTTTCAGTCGCACTGCTGGCCGCAGAGTGATTGACAGGAAGAGGGCGTTTCTGGGTGTCAACTGACCGTTTTCAGAGAGTGTGCGGAAAAACGCAGGCGTGCCAGATAAAAACGCAGGCGTGGCTGGGGAAACGCAGGCATGGCTGGCCGAACACAGGGCGTGTTTGTGACATCAAAACAGGAACTGAATAGTCTGAAGTGATCGCAAGTTAGGAGTAGGTCTGGAGCTACTCTGACACTGCACAAAATTATTTTGTAGCCGCTCTGCGATCCTTTTGTTCGCACTTCTGCTAAGCTAAAATACACTCCCAGAGGGCGGTGGCTTAGCATTTGCACGGCTGCTAAAAGCAGCTAGCGAGCGAACAACTCGGAATGACCACCCTAATCATCATTGAAGTGACTTTTCACTAGCTTCACAATGCTCATTTCAGGTGAAGCCTTGAAGCTTGCAAATTTGGGCTCAGATATATTTTTCTGTTTTTGTTTTAACTGTAGACGTGCACCTGAAACTGCACTTTGCAAACAAGTACTGTAGGTGCACTTGCACAAACAAAAGAAGCAGCCTGGGTCCACAATTTTTGTAGTTTGTAAATGACCCTTAATGTGTTGTTAAGTTATCGTTATTTTGTCCCAATCCAACTTGTTTCGAACCATCAACTATTGCAAATATAACTTGCGATTGTTAAAAAAAAATTCGGAGCAAGTTGCAACACTTACATTTTCTAATAAAACCTGAGACAGGGGCACATTTATAAGTGTCTTTGTTGTACAAGTATTTTCTGTAGTTTTTGCACCCTATTTAACATTTGTCCTGTCACATTTTCTATTCACTGATCCTTTGCTGGCACAAGTGTTAAAGTTATGACCTCACATCTCTACAAAAAGATAACTGCTATACTTACAGCCTTAAGGCTGGTGTTAGAAAAATGACTGTGACACCGTGTTTAACATGGAAGGGTAACCTTCTTGCATTCAATGAAATGCAGGTAAATAGAGCAGGAACCATCATTTGTAAGTGTAGGCACAAGTACAAGTGTCCGCTATTCGGACACTGGGGGTCATTCCGACTTGTTCCCACGCTGCTGTTTTTCACAGCGGTGCGAACGGGTTGGTTCTGCGCATGCGTGGCGGCCGCAATGCGCAAGTGCGTCGTTGCCCAGCGATGGCCGTCGCTGAGCAACGACAACAAGAACGAAGAAAGTGATCGCTGCCGCAATCGCAAGAAGATTGACAGCAGGAAGGCGTTCCAGGGCGGCAACTCACCGTTTTCTGGGAGTGGTGAGTCCAACGCAGGCGTTTGCAGGGCGGGTGTCTGACGTCAATTCCGGACTGGACAGGCTGAAGACATCGCAGCGGGTGAGTAAGATGAAAGCTACTCAGAATCTGCACAAAATGTTTTTGCATAGCAGGGCTGCACAAGCGTTCGCAGCCTTGCTATGCAAAAAAGCCCTCCCCCATAGGCGGCGTCTAGTTGATCGCACGGGCAGCAAAAAGTTGCTACGTGCGATCAACTCGGAATGACCCCCACTGTCCCTCCCGCGGGTCGCAGTGTCCCGCGCGCGGGGGAAAGGCAGTTGGGGAAACCAGTGATCACTGCTGCTCTGCGAAGCAGCCGGTGATCACTGAATAGACGGCATCTGAACAGTGCGGAGAGGAGAGGAAGGGGATGCCCAGCTGCTCAAGGAGAGCTGATCACGCCCCCAAAACTGCAAAAAATGGGGATCGTAGCATGATGACCCACCCCTAACCTGAGGTCCCAACCCTAACCCGAGGCCCCACCCCCTTTCCGGCCGCGGGCGCACCTTCAGCGCGGCATGTCCCGCTCCACGGCTTCACAAAGGGGGTCATTCCGATTTGATCGCACGTAGCAAGTTTTTGCCGCTCATGCGTTCGACTAGACGCCGCCTATGGGGGAGTGTATTTCTGCATAGCTGGGATGCGAACGCTTGTGCATCCCTGCTATGCAAAAAAAGTTTCCTGTAAAAGAAGACCAGGTTAAGAGTTACCCTGTGCGATCGATCCAGCGATGCAGGTCCCGGAATTGACGTCAGACATCCGCCCTCCAAACGCCTGAACACGCCTGCATTGGACTAACCACTCCCCCCGAAAACGGTGAGTTGCCGCCCGGTTCCGCCTTCCTCCTATCAATCTTCTTGCGGTCACCGCTGCGACCACTTTCCTTGCTAGCGGCGTTGCTGGGCATGCGCAGTTCTGACCCGATCGGGTCGGAATGACCCCCCAAAGTTGGGAGGTATGGTGTATGCTCACTGTAACCAATAGGTTCCATCCTCATACCCGCTTACATTCTTCTCCTAATGTTAAGTGCATGATATTTCAGATGAATCGGTAAGAAGCATTAGAAGGAAAAACACTGTTTCTCTGGTGAGGTCAGCTGGGGACTACTATAAAAAAGATGTTTCTTAACCTGGAAAGTATTAACCACCAAATGGAGTTGATTTGTGGCATTTTTCTCTGCCTGCACCTAGTTTGAGTGTTGTTCTGCAATTTTCTCCTAATATGTCTCATTTTGAGAATTTTTTTAACATTTTAAAGTTGTGTTATATTTTGTTTTTCCATTAAGGACACTTCTAAATGTACCCATGTTTTTTTTATAGAAAAAATATATATATTGTAGAACATAGTTTGAAATTATTATTTGCTAGTTGCATATTATCATTGGTGATCATGAACACAAGTGTAATAGTCCCATACATCTGAGATTTATTGGGGCATTTCCCAATATCCCAACGGCTGGGTCGCGGGACAGGGAATATTAAACATGTTTAAAAATCCGACCGCCCAAATTCCGACCTTTTCAGTATGGGTGAATAGGACATATTTAACATGTTTCATTTCCCTGATTCCCAGATGGATCACGATCATCGGTGGATCGGCGGTGCCAGCAGGTCAGGGAATCGGGGCATCGCGACCGATGATGTATGGGGGATATAGTACAGAGAGATATAGACATTTTATTGTAATGTACAAAAAAAATCACAACAAAATGTTACTTTACCTGGATAATCCTCAGAGACATGTACAGAATAAGCAACACTGTAAAACAAATTAGGAAAAATTATTAATATTATTACTATTATTATTATTATCATCATCATCATCATCATCATCGCTATATTTGTATTGTTTATTTTATTATTTCAAGATGTATAAACCATTGAAATAATGACTTCAGGAAAAGAGTACATTCTGGAAGTAAGAGAATAATTTGATGTATTGATTTGCAGGCTCTTCATAATACAATTATATTGATTGAGCGATGTGGCTGGACAACAGACTGTAATATATAATGCTTTAGCACACGAACTGACATTGTAAATCCTGTCTTGGATGTACAGTACTTTCAGTTCTTAAATGTCATTTTCCTGCACTGAAATTAAAAGCAAACAGACTTGGAGAACTAAGCGATAACAAGGAGACACATTTATCAACAGTTCATGATCTTTCAATGTGTGACAGAAGACTGTACCTCTGAGATCCATCACTCCTTGGTGTAAGGCTGGGTACACACCTGTACATTTATCGTGCGGCTCTGCTGATCGGCCAGATAACTATAGATGGGTATGCAGGAGCTTTCGCTCCTGCAACGGTTGGATCGGGAGGTCGCATCTTATGAGCTTCTTAAATATTAAGATGCCTGATCTCCCGATCCCCATGAAGAAAGTGCACACATAGCATAAAATAGCTCAGTGTGTAAGGGGTGCACACTACTCGGATAATCACTCAGAGGATGGAAGCATCTATCTGATCTGCAGAGTGTGTACCAGGCTTAACTAATAAGAGCTGCACTACATGATCCTCTCTGACAAAGAGTTTGGTTATATGATTAGGGTCAGAGCACCGATTTATTATTCCTCTTCTGCGTGACTTCATATGCCTTACCTCCCACTCTTCAAGAGGCTGTCTTACCGTCCCACCCACGGGCCCCAATGTCCCGAATGGGAAGCACTCTCACCGCTGCTCTGCGAGTGCGCACGGCATCTACACAGAACAGGGAGAGCCTGCAAGGGGCTAAGAATCTCCAGGCATGACTGACCCAAGAGTGATGAAAACGGGGAGCATGCTGCAGAGCTACCTCCTCTTCTCATCGAGGCCATGCCCCTTCAGGGCACACGTCCGGAGTCCCTATATTGATATACAATATGTTGGGATGTTTGCGCTATGCATATGCCAAGATTTGAAGTGGGCAGTGCTAGAACATTATCTAGCCAGTAATATTACTGGAATGTTCTCAGCAATACAGAGAGCCTTATTTATGAAACGAAAGACTGATAAAGGGGGGTACGCACTAGGCGATTTTAGGCTAAAAAATAAACGATAAAGACATAAATGTCGTTATAGTTTCTTTTTAGGCTTATATCGTCCAGTGTGTATGGGGGTAATATTGGTGACCGATGGAATGATGCACGTTCCCGCACACCGTTCAGCGATTACCGATATTGAGCTGACATGCAGCTCAACCCGTCAATGTCGGGCTGAGCTGCATGTCTGGGAATGCCAGTGGTGACGTCTCTGAACGTTATCGTTGAACTGAGGAGGCGCCAGGATCGTGAAGTATAGCACTGCCTGGAACATCCTCAGACCATTTCGGCCAGCTATACAGGCCAGGGTTGGACTGGCCCACAGGGGTACCAGGGAAACCACCGGTAGGCCCCACTGCCTGAGGTCCCACTCCTTCCTCTAGGGATCAGGTTCCAGACTGTGCACTTGTATTATACATGGTAGATATGTTGCATTACACTGCACTAAACTATTGTGTATTTCAAGCCTCTGTGGAGGCTGGCCACACCCCCTTTGTAGGCTAGCCACACCCCTAAGTATGGGCCCCTACACGTGCGTTCCCCCAGTGGGCCCTTCATTCCCCAGTCCGACACTGATGCAGGCTGCAGGTCCAGAGTATCCAAAGGACACTATGTGTGGTACCGTAGCAGTGATACTGGCTGTATGGTGCCATTCCGGACACCCTGCTAGCCAGATGTGGGGGAAGCAACAGTGTTGCCCCTAGGGCTCTGCACCCTGTGCGATGGCACCCTCTCGCATAGTAAATGTATTTACCAAATTCTCCTGAAGTTTAAAGTTTGCAAAGCATAATAATGAATAGAATTTAGAGAAATAGATAACCGTAAAGGTTTTCCTCTACTTGACAACAGCTGCCTTAAAAATGTTATGTCATGTAGGTGTTCATTGTCTCCTTTAAAAATGTAATTTAAAAAAAGAATACATCCTTTCAAGGAGCTGGTGACATCATTCAGACATGAGGCACAAAGTGACTCACACTCAGTAATGTCTTTAGTCCCTCGTTAAATGACAGGCTCATTTTGAATCATGAAGAACAAATGTACAGTACGTATGTGTAGGCGACACATTTTTTAAGCTGGTGTAAATGTATAGCAGCTATGTATGTTATCCTAACACTCACTAGCAGTACATTGGGACTATAAACTATTTGTGTCCATGAACTGCAATTTCTACAAATAATCTTCCTGGTTTTCCCCCCACTAGCATTTTGAACAAACAATCAGCTGATTTTGACCATACTGCTCAAGAGAAACCTCTCCCTTCTAAGACTGGGTACACACTGGCCCTCATTCCGAGTTGTTCGCTCTGTAAATTTTTTCGTATCGCAGCGATTTTCCGCTTAGTGCGCATGCGCAATGTCCGCAGTGCGACTGCGCCAAGTAAATTTGCTATGCAGTTAGGAATTTTACTCACGGTTTTTTCTTCGTTCTGGTGATCGTAATGTGATTGACAGGAAGTGGGTGTTTCTGGGCGGAAACTGGCCGTTTTATGGGTGTGTGCGAAAAAACGCTACCGTTTCTGGGAAAAACGCGGGAGTGGCTGGAGAAACGGGGGAGTGTCTGGGCGAACGCTGGGTGTGTTTGTGATGTCAAACCAGGAACGACAAGCACTAAACTGATCGCAGATGCCGAGTAAGTTTGAAGCTACTCAGAAACTGCTAAGAGGTGTGTAATCGCAATTTTGAGAATCTTTCGTTCGCAATTTTAAGAAGCTAAGATTCACACCCAGTAGGCGGCGGCTTAGCGTGTGTAAAGCTGCTAAAAGCAGCTTGCGAGCGAACAACTCGGAATGAGGGCCATTATGCAATGTTTCGTTCGTAATGCACAGACATATGAGGTTGGCCGTGTTGCACAGCCGATGGCGATATACCATGCCGATATATCGGTGCATCTGCATGTGTGTATGGTCGACCTGCCGATAGCGTGATGTCGACCACAGATGTTGTCGAATATGACATCATAAGTGAGCGGCCATATTCAATTGGGTCTGCTGCCGACTGCCAGACATATCAGGCAATGGATTGGTAAGTGTGTATCCAAAAGATTGTTGTGTATAAACTTTACTAATCATTAGACTGGTTGACGGATCAGTCGAACGGCCAATCAGTTTGCAAGGCTTGTACCCAGCCTAACTGCTTTATGGTTAAACTTTTCAATGTACTTTTTGCATTCCAATAAAAAGTATTATTTTATGTATGTCAAAAGAGAGACCAAAATTACTCACACTAAAAGACCCAAAATCTCAAACAGCTAGACAATAACCCTTTCTCCTCCATTAACTTCCACTGACACATTATCAAATTATAATGTCCTCGAGACATAAAACTGGTTCCAATTATCAACCTCATAAAGCTGGAATAAAATATGACTTTGCAATCTTTTTATTGTCGCATCATAAAAAAGTTCCTTGTTGATAGAAGCACTTTCCATGCGCCTCAAATAAAATTATAGCCTGGATTTTGGTTAAGAGAAAATCAAATGTTCATAAGCGATGTGGTGTCAAAAGACCACTTAAATTAGTTAACAAGTACCGTAAAAAGACCATTGGCTCATATGTAGTAGGACGCACCAGGTGCCAGTAGGTCTTACATATGAGCACCAAATATGCGTAATCCATATGCATATTAGTCACACATTACAGCTAGGACATCTGACACTTGGAGGGGAGAAATGGGTCAGGATTTAAGGGTGGGCAATACCGGCCAAGTACAAGAAAGGGGTGTACACATGGGGGGGTCATTCCGAGTTGTTCGCGAGCTGCTTTCGGTCGCAAGGCACGGCGATTAGGTGAAAAAGCGGCATTTCTGCGCATGCGTATGTGGTGCAGTGCGCACGCGAGGTGTACTTTTACACAAAACTATACAGTTTCACACAAGGTCTAGCGACGCTTTTTAATCGCACTGCTGAACGCAGAGTGATTGACAGGAAGTGGGTGTTTCTGGGTGGTTCCTGACCATTTTTCGGGGAGTGAGTGAAAAAACGCAGGCATGTCAGATAAAAACGCAGGAGTGGCTGGGGAAACGGGGGAGTGGCTGGCCGAACGCAGGGCGTGTTTGTGACATCAAAACAGGAACTAAACAGACTGAAGTGATCACTAGCTAGGAGTAGGTCTCGAGCTGCTCAGAAACTGCACAATCTTTTTTAGTAGCAATTCTGCGAACCTTTCGGTCGCACTTCTGCTAAGCTAAGATACACTCCCAGAGGGCGGCGGCCTAGCGTTTGCACGAGTGCTAAAAGCAGCTAGCGAGCGATCAACTCGGAATGAGGGCCCTAGGGCCTAGCTCTGAGATGGAAGCAGCAGCACGGACACTGTATTGGGTTTGTATACATTTCAGAATCGGGACCATAATTGTCACTGAGGTATATCTGGATGCAGATGCAGATTCACATGTCTGGAGATGGTAATCAGTAGCACTGGTTAGCCATGTCTAATTGGCATATTGTGTCTTGACCACCTCTTACTCCCTGACGGTACTTATTTCTCTGGTGGGCTGCTATCTATGAAGATATGGGCGTCTAGTCACATGACATAATTGATATTTCCATTTGGACGGCAGCAGGAAAGAAGACTCTCATTTGATTCTTAGGGAGGAAAACAACAGATGTTTGTATTTAATTGAATTCAATTTGTACTTGAATTTTGTACTCATGTCTATATTTAGTTAGATTGTACATGTCATGCATGCAGCTTCTCCAGTTTACCTTATCCAGTTTACAAAATGCGCCCAACTCTACATGACCCCAGTGGAAGGCATAAACAACCTTCATTAATATATGTCTGTGCTGTGACATCTCTTCAGAGATTCTGTGGCCACATGAAGTCTGACCTAGAACTTAAGGGGCCCCATACATCAGGGGAGAAAAGGAGCAATTTCGTGTTCTCCCGATGCCTGGGTAGGGAGATTGGGAAAAATCCAATAGATTGAAAATCCTCAATTACAGTAACCGATTCAGACCAAAACATTATTGAGTTTAGCGAGTGCAGGACTTTTAACATGTAGGGCCAAATGTAATAGAGTGAGAGATTCAGAAAGTGAGAGATTTGGTAAGGTTTTTCAGTGGCAATCATTTACACTGCAAAACCAGGTTGATCGTGCTGTGTAAATGATTGCCATTTAAAAAAAAAAACTGCAAAACCTTACCAAATCTCTCACTTTTTGAAACTCTCACTCTATTACATTTGGCCCGTAGTTGTTGTTTTTTTCACAATTCACTGATGGATCACTGATCATCGAAATCCATCAATTAGTGATTGTGATTGCAAACTGGAGGAGCAGAAATGCCCATCTGATATATGGCAGGCATTAGTTGCTGGGACACTGCAAATGGCATTACAGTGAAAGTATGCCTTTATCCAGATGACACAACGGTATGCAACTGGGTAGACACACAAGGAGGGGTCAACCAAATGATTGAGGATCTAGGTAGACTAGATGAATGGTCAAGAGTGTGGCAGTTACAGTTTAATGCCAAAAAATGCTTAATTATGCACTTGGGTCTCAATAATCCAATAGCTAAATATAGTATTAATGGCACTATACTGGACCCTACTGAGGAGGAAAGGGATCTAGGAGTCACTATTTCAGATGACTTAAAGGCAGGTAAGCAATGTAACAAGGCAATGAGGAAGGCTAGTCAGATGCTTGGCTGCATTGGGAGAGGAATCAGCAGCAGAAAGAAAGAAGTAATAATGTCACTGTATAGGTCATTGGTACGGCCTCATCTAGAATACTGTATTCAGTTCTGGAGGCCATATCTTCAAAAGGATATTAATACATTAGAGACTGTACAAAGGAGGGCAACTAAAATGGTGCATGGCCTACATCACAAAACATACCCAGAAAGACTAAGAAATCTCAATATGCATAGTTTGGAGCAGAGAAGGGAAAGGGGGGACATGATAGAAACTTTCAAATATATCAAGGGTTTTAACAAAGTCCAGGAGGGAAACATTCTCCAAATGAAGAGAAGCAATAGGACATGAGGACATGCACTGAGACTGGAGGGGGGAGGTTCAGGGGAAATTTGAGGAAAAATTACTTCACAGAAAGGGTAGTGGACAAGTGGAATAGTCTCCCATCAGAGGTGATAGAGGCTAAGACAGTAGAGCAATTTAAATATACATGGGGTAGACATAAGAATATCCTTACAAAGAAATAAGGATCAAATAAGGTTTGAGATAAAAAAATATGGTAATAACAGGGGTAGACTTGATGGTTGATGGGCCAAGTGGTTCTTATCTGCCGTCACATTCTATGTTTCTATGATTGGAATTGGTGCTATTAACAGTTGTTGTTGTTTTTGTTTTTTTTGCTATTTATGAAAACGTTTAAGTTTGTCTTATTTAGCACAGATACAATTTATGCTTTGTTTCCATATGGAGATAGCGGATCTCAGCTCTTGCATGTAGGAGGCACATATGCAGTAGTTAAGGGCTAAAAAATACGGGACAGAGTCTCTACTAGATACAGTATATGTAGGAGGAAGGAACGCTTTTCCAGGCATGATCAATACGCTCAAGCTGATAAGGGAAGGAGTTTCCTGATAAAACATGAAGATGTCATATTATTATGGGATGCTCCCCAATCCATATCAGGAGCAACTATCATGATAATTGCCTAGCCGCGTAAGAATCTAGTATACCCTGACTCTTATAGGCCCTTACCTCTACTTATCTCTACTTTCAGAAGATGTAAAGATATTGGCTATAATCTAGCTCAGTGACGCAACAAAGTCATACAAGGAATTATCCTTCCAGACCAGACAGGTGTATTGCAGCAGGGGGGTGTCCATGCAAATCCTGCTCATGAAACGCACATATATGACTTTTAGTAGTCGTACCTCTTGCTTCCTATGGATTCGTAGGCAGCTTCTCTAATATACACGTCCCATCTCAGGATCAATAGAGAAGCCCGCCACCCACAGGGAGCGCATTATAGTGTGCTGCTGTATGTCTAACTGCTGGGGATGGACGCCTGTGTCTAACTTCTATGGGAGGCACAGTGGAGTGTGTGGGCATTCCTTCTATTGAGGAATAGACCTTTCTGTTTAAATGTAAATCCGGGCCTCTTGCTGATACCCCGGTTGTGCTTATTTCATCACTTTCTGTGGTATATAAACTTTATTTATATGGAACTAACTGCAGCCTATTTTCCACTAGAGGAATGGACTTTACTATTCATATCCTCAAATCCGCCTGACGAGTTCTTTATAATTAGGTTTTTATGTTGTGATAGGAAGTATGTCTTTTGATGTGGTATTCACTAGCAACATTGGGCCTAATTCAGATCTGATCGCAGCAGCAAAACTTGTTAGCTAATGGGCAAAACCATGTGCACTGTAGGTGGGGCAGAAAGAACATGTGCAGAGAGAATTAGATTTGGGTGGGTTGTGTTCAGACTGAAATCTAAATTGCAGTGTAAAAATAAAGCAGCCAGTATTTACCATGCACAGAAACAAAATAACCCACCCAAATCTAACTCCCTCTGCACGTTATATCTGCCCCACCTGCAGATCAGGTCTGAATTAGGCCCATTGTTCCATAAATTGTTATAAACTGTGCCAGTAAGAGAGAAGCCGACACTTTATTTCTCTGTAGATTCTATTGCTGCTTTTATCTTGTACCTTTTCCACCTGTCTTTTATGCACAAGCGGCAAATATACATTAATGATGATGATGACATGACTTTACTTAAACCAGGTCCAAATGCTGATGACGCGTAACTAGACATGTATGGGGGTTATTCAGGGATGGACGCATATCTTCCTTTCCGCAGCAAGATCTGCGTCGATTTACTCACATTTACTCACAGCTGCCCTGAAACCGCTCCCAACGAGCCGCGTTTTGGCCAACACGCCTGCGAAACATCAGGTCGACAGCCGCCTTTCAGGTGCTTCTGTGCAGACCCTCTGGATGCAGCCGCTGCATACAGACGCGCGGCTGCGTCCGGGTCTGATTAGACCCCTATGTACTATTCTGTTTGATTATGGATGAGAGGGTCACCCTAGTAAAGATTGATAGTCAATAGGTTGACCACTATTGGACATGGTCGACATTGGAAAAAGGTCAACACATTATAATGGTCAATATGGGACAGGTCAACACATGAAAAGGTCAACATGAGATTTTTGAATGTTTTTGGTGTAGGTTTTTGTGTAACATGAACCTGGAACCCCAGTTAGTGCACCGTGTCCCCTTGCATGGCTCGTGATGCGAACAAGGTGCCTCACTACACTACCGCTGTGCTTGGCACATGTTACTATTCCCAATAGTAGTCCATGTTGATTGTAAAGTATGAAAAAGGTAAAAATCATTTTTTTAAAAATGTAATGTCGACCTTTCTGTGTCGACATGTCCTGTGTTAATATGTCAACCTTTTCCCCATGTCGACCAATAGTGGTCAACCTATTGACTGTCGATCTAAGTACTGTCAACCCACCATCCGGATACCTTCTGCGTATGGGTGGAACTGGAAACCCATCACGTTTGCATGCACTTCTTTAGTTATCACACAAGGTGGTAAATTTATGATGGGAGTTCTATTTAAGATGGGATGTTGCCCATAGCAACCAATCAGATTCCAGGTATTATCTTCTAGAAGCTGCTAGATAAATGAGAAATAGAATCTGATGGTTGCTATGGCCAACATCCCGTCTTAAATAGAACTACCGTCTTAGTAAATTTACCCCATTCTGTGAACATGACTGCATTAGTCCCAGGGGCAGATTGAGGGAGGTGGGGCCCGTGTGCACCGCACACCCTACACTCGTTATAGATACACCCATGATCAGGCCCTCCATGTGACAATCTGATTCATTTCTGCTATTCTACTCAATGGGGGTAATTCCAAGTTGATCGCAGCAGGAAATTTTTTAGCAGTTGGGCAAAACCATGGGCACTGCAGGTGGGGGCAGATATAACATGTGCAGAGAGAGATAGATTTGGGTGTGGTGAGTTAAATCTGCAATCTAAATTGCAGTGTAAAAATAAAGCAGCCAGTATTTACCCTGCACAGAAACAAAATAACCCACCCAAATCTAACTCTCTCTACACATGTTATATCTGCCTCCCCTGCAGTGCACATGGTTTTGCCCAACTGCTAAAAAATTTCCTGCTGCGATCAACTTGGAATTACCCCCAATGTCTAGGTTTAGTCTATGATACAGCCGGCCACAAACTTCTACATTTTTGAGAACTTTGCTGGAATGCATACAGTCGTATTAGGCAGTAGGTGGGCATGGCATTGCACCTGATTGATTTTCCTGGGCACCCAGCTTCTTGCATGTCTATAGCACAGTTCATTGGGGGTAATTCAGATCTGATCGTAAATGTGCTAAATTTAGCACGTCAACGATCAGTTTCTCAGACATGTGGGGGGACGCACAGCACAGGGCTAGTCCACCCGCCATGTCAGGCCCTACCCCCCGCAAGGGCAGGCAAGCGGCTACCTGCCACCTCTCGGGTCCCCGGCAATGGTCCGAACATGCATGCGTTGTCCGGACAGCGCCCCGACCCCGCCAATGGCATTCTAACGCCATTGGCACGCCCCCTCCCGCCCCGCCTCTGCCTGTCAATCAGGCAGAGGCAATCGCAGCCATGAGATGCTGTTAGCATCTCACTGGGCCTCCCGGGGTGCGCACGTGCAGTGGGGCCGCTGCGCGAGCACACTCCACCAAAGTGCTTCAGACTGCGATTGCTGCCGCTGCAGCGATCCAGTCTGAATTACCCCCATAGTTACTTTATATTGTTAGGAATAATTTCTAAGAAGTTATTTTATACTTTTACGCTTGTCACAATCTCTGGGAGGTGTAATTTACAAGACATTTTATGCCATGTTTTGTTCTTGTCTAATTGCTTTTGTTCTCTTTTAAAACAAAGAAAAACAATAAAAGAAACATAAGCAAAACACAACCACTTTGCAAACAGCAAACCGATGGTTTGTATTGCAGCATCAGTAATAAAGATGCTAAATTTAGATGGAATTTGATAAATTTTATTACGGTTTTTTTTTATTATTATTTAACCATGGAATATCATTTTAAATGAATTATGTATGAAATAAACCTTTTTTTACTCTTTAAAGCAAAACAAACGACTTTTTTTCTTTTAAAAATATGCAGAGATGTTATACAGTATAAAGCCATTACTCTATTTCATGTTATATGTTTATGGCTCTCTAACTGCTGCATTGTTATTAATGATTAGCTCAAGAGCACAACAGAAAAAAAGGATTTATTTCAACATTAGCTGAATATACTGTTTCCTCTTACAGGTTTGCCAAGTCTAAGATATTTTTATGTATTCCAATGGATGAAAGTTGTGCTGGACAAAACAGTTGAGGCAAATGAACACATTGAAGGACAATCAAATAAAACATTTAAATGCCCACGCACGGAGATCACGGTAAACTTCACGATGTACAGTACAGTAGCTTTACCCAGGCGTTCCACTGACTTTTTGTATGTTTCCTTCTCACAAAACATAGAAAGTATATCCCAAAACAAATTTACTGACTGTAAACTTTTGTGACTTTTATCAAGTGGAGAAGTGAGCCAGTGGGGAGGTTGCCCATGGCAACCAATCAGCATTGGCATAACATTTATAATTTGCATACTATAAAAGTATACAGAGCAGCTGATTGGTTGCCATGGGCAACTTCTCCACCTGTGACTTGAAGCTGCGTCTGCCGAGGGCGGTCCGTTGGTCCAACTCTATAGCTGACTCGTTCCTCTGCCGGGCCTCCCAGACAAGCCTGGGTAGTCAGTACCTGCCTTCATAACCTCTCAGTACCCCTGTCCTCCAACCCACCACAGCATCAGCAAAATTACATTCACATATGAACTGAACTTAGAGGAATCAAAGTTAAAATATAAAAAGACGTAAAAACACCAGACACCATATGTGAGCGACTATACTGTTCTAACATTGAATGCACTCAGCAAATGCTTACACCTATCTATCCAATGCTGCCCTCACAAAAAGCCTTCAGAATATTGCCCCTGCAGCATATTACCCCATACCTGTACTAGCAGGTCTGAATACTGCTTCTGCATTATATTGCCATAAGCCCTCATTTTATCATCTCTTCATTATATCATACTGTATTGCGGCACTTATGCAGTACTGTTTCTGCAGCATATCGCACAAAGGCTGCAATGTATTGCTTCAGAGCCGTGCGATAAGTCTGCAGTGCAGCCTATTGCATAAATGTAAATGCCCATATGCCTAAGCACTGTGCCAACACCAGAATCTAATGTAATACACTCCACGAAATGTTACTATATAGCCATATTCAGAAAGACAGACGTGCCATCCTTTCTACTTCAGTTTCTAAGTATTTAAACATTAATGTGATGACTGCTACTAGTATATACATAAACTGCTACTAGTATATACATAAACACCTCTTATTCTAGATGCACTGGAGAATCCACAGTGAGAGGCGCTCTCTTCTACACAGGTGCTGCAACATCTGCACTAAAATAGATTTGTGGTTGAGACAAATTCTTCCACCACCGTAATATCTTGTGCTAAGTGAATTCATGTCTCATTTTATTCTAGTTGTTAAAATAAAACAAAAATCAATCCCCTTTATTACATATTGAGGTCTGGAAGAAAGCTATTATGTAAAATGTATTATTTAAACAGGACCATTAGAAACGGAGACATTTTCTTTTTCTTGAGAAGAGTTTTAACTAATAAAATAAGTTGCTAGGCCTATGGCCCTCATCCTGAGTTGATCGCTAGCTGCCGCTGTTCGCTGCGTAGCGATCATTAAAAAAACAGCAAAACTGCGCATGCGTATGTGCTGCAATGCGCACGTGCGGCGTACGGGTACAAAGAGCATCGTGGTTTTGCACAGGTTCTAGCGACGCTTTTAGTCGCACTGGTGAACGCAAGGAGATTGACAGGAAGTGGGAGTTTCTGGGTGGCAACTGACCGTTTTCTGGGAGTGTTTGGAAAAATGCAGGCGTGGCCGGGCGTTTGCTGGGCGGGTATCTGACGTCAATACCGGGTCCTTCGTCGCAGCAATCATCGCACAGAATAAGTAACTACAGGGCTGGTCTTGTTCTGCCCAAAAAGTGTTTGCAGGCGAGCTGCTGCACAGGCGTTCGAGCTCCTGCAAAGCGAAAATACACTCCCCCGTGGGCGGCGACTATGCGTTTGCACGGCTGCTAAAAGTAGCTAGCGAGCGATCAACTCGGAATGAGGGCCTTTGTACGTAGATGACCATACACCAATGGCATTGTGTTTAAGTCATACAGAACAGAGGAGAAGTTTGTTAATCAGACATCACCCAGGCGCAGCTACTGTACATATACTTAAACATAGCAGCCGAATGCTCATTTTCACTTCTCTGTACCAAATGGGTATATAAATAGATGTTGTGTTTATAAAAATAAGAATTTACTTACCGATAATTCTATTTCTCATAGTCCGTAGTGGATGCTGGGACTCCGTCAGGACCATGGGGAATAGCGGGCTCCGCAGGAGACAGGGTGCGGAGCCGCTATTCCCCATGGTCCTGACGGAGTCCCCAGCATCCACTAGGACGTTAGAGAAAATAAGATTTTACTTACCGATAAATCTATTTCTCGTAGTCCGTAGTGGATGCTGGGGACTCCATCAGGACCATGGGGAATAGCGGCTCCGCACCCTGTCTCCTGCGGAGCCCGCTATTCCCCATGGTCCTGACGGAGTCCCAGCATCCACTAGGACGTTAGAGAAAGGGGTATATCTCTGTATACAAATTATATTTATTGTAAAGATAGACCCATTGATGAAAACAGGGTTATTACCCTCACTCTGAGATACAGGATTCCAAAGATAACATTTTATTTTACAGCTTGTTGGTGTCACCATTTCCACAGAGAGATTTAGAGGCATATTTACTATCAGGTCTGAGACCCGATAATTATTTCTTATCGCCACTATTCAAAGCAATAAGAAATTATGATTCACCTGATGTATTATAATACACTCACTGGGACAGAGAGCTGGGGAAACTACTCCACATGTGCAGTCTGCTGACCAGGGCAGCCATCAGGGGGGGACTGTGGGGACTTGTGTCCCGGGCCCTTGTAGAGAGGAGGGCACATCCCTGGCTCCTACTGCCAATACCTTGAGAGCTGCACCAGTCTGTGAATCATCAGCAGGCTGATGCGCAGTGAGGACTTCTTAAAACAAGCCTTCCCTGCGCATCAGCTCTCTGTAAACCGTTCCCCTAGGTCCCCAACGCTCCACCTAAATGTAACGTCACAGTGTATGACATCCAATAAGGGTGGAGCAATGCGGCAGAATCTTGTTTTCGGGAGGGAGGGGCCCTGTCTCTTTTGTTAGTCCCAGGCCCCACAATTTCTCATACCCTGCTGCTGACCACGCATGCGTGAGTGGACAGCGGCTAGGGATGGATCCCTCTCCCGGAACTTTTTGCGATCGGCATCCCATAGGCTACAACGGGCTAATGCCATCGTCATATGACGTTAGTTACTGGGGAATAAATCGGCTGAAAAGCAGCTCTCTCTAAAACGTATGGGGGCTGCTTTTGCGAGTGAAAATGGGATCTTCGATATCTGCTGCGGTCCCTGGCTACATATATTTGTGAGATACTTATTATTTGCCTCTACCAAAAAAACTAGGTGTGTTCAGGAGATACTCCACTAATATAATTTGATAAATACTAGGCCCCTTAGTCACTGGCTAAAATACTGTCACAACTGAGGGCCTGAGCTGACGGGAGGCAGCCTCAGTTGTAGGGGCTGAGATGTACCGGAACCTGGGAGGTTGTATCAGACCCCTGGACATGTAAGTAACATGAATAATAACTGCCCGAAGGCGTGACCACGACAACTTGGATAAAAGTCAATGATGTTTATTATGACAACTCCGCAACACAGCAGCAGTAAAAGAAAACGTAAAAGTCAGCAAATAATAAATACAGTTCCTGGGTACTACAGGATGGCAGGAGCCACAGGGCACTGGTAGTGTGAGATAGTTCTTATGATCTTCTAGATGGAAAGTCCTTACCAGGCCCGACTGTAGCAATGGAGATAACCCAGGATTGTGCCAGCTGGTGTTCCAGGAAAAGCTGGGTTGCTGAAGGTAAAACAGCTGCTGTGGATACTGGCTGGAACCAGACTGTTGTTAGCACGGAGTGGATACAGGCTGGAACCAGTTAAATAATAAATGAACTTGGGAGCGATGAAATATGAACTGAAATGTAGAACTTGAGAGCGGAGAAATAATAATACCGGTGGAGAGTGGTAAAGTGTAGAAAGGACACCGGCCCTTTAAGGGAAGCTGTACTCTGCTGGAAGCTGAGCTGGAAGCAGGTAATGTTGTAGCTGGAAACAGATGAATCCACAATGGATTGGAGAGTCAGGCTACACCGCAGGTGGAATGCTGGTGCGGGTCTCTATGGTGGAAGTCTTGAGACAGGAGCTGGAACCTGGAAGACAATCACAGGAGAGAGACAAACAGGAACTAGGTTTGACAACCAAAGCACTGACGCCTTCCTTGCTCAGGCACAGTGTATTTATACCTGCAGCAAGGAAGGGATTGGCTAGGCAATTATGCAGATTAACAATACTGACAACAGATTGGAGGAAATGATCAGCTGACAGAATCCAAGATGGCTGCGCCCATGCAGACACTTGGAGGGAAGTTTGGTTTGTAATCCATGTGGTAATGAAAACAGTAATGGCGGCGCCGGCCACTGGAGACAGGAGACGCCAGGCTGACAAGTGCACATCCAACCACGCGGACACAGCGGAGGCCGCGGCTGACGTAATCGCCACTCTGACACTCTGCATGCAGAAGCTCAGGGACGGCGGCGGAGGCCGCGGGAGACGCCATGCCAGATGTAATAAGGCGTTACTGTGACAGCGTCTCAGAGAGACAGGAGAGGATGCAGGAATGTGAACATTAGGATAACAGATGGGATCCGGTCCTGGAGCGCTGAGCCAGCCTTAGGAGGCATCTGATGGGTAAGAAATGGCGTCCAGATACCCGGATCGTGACAGCACCCCCCCCCCCCCCCTTTAGGAGTGGCCCCAGGACACTTCTTTGGCTTTTGAGGAAACTTGGAATGGAATCTCCGGACCAAGGCAGGAGCATGGACATCAGAAGCATTGGTCCATGAACGTTCCTCAGGGCCGTAACCCTTCCAGTCAATAAGATACTGTAGTTGACCGTAACGGTGACGTGAGTCCAGGATCTTGGCGACTTCATACTCAACGCCTCGTTGAGTTTGGACTTTCGGAGTTGGAGGAAGTGAGGAATGAAACCGATTCAAGATCAGCGGTTTCAACAGGGAAACATGGAATGTCCTGGGTATTTTTAAGAAGGGAGGCAACTGGAGTCTGTAAGCAACAGGATTGATGACTTGTTCAATCTTGAAAGGACCGATATAGCGAGGTGCAAACTTCATACTGGGAACTCTTAACCTCAAATTCTTCGTGGATAACCATACCCGATCACCCACCTTGAGAGCAGGAACTGCTCGACGCTTCTTATCCGCAAACTTCTTGTACATGAACGATGCCTTGAGCAGAGCTGATCGTACGCTCTTCCAGATATTGGCAAACTGATGCAAGGTGATATCCACTGCGGGAACAGAAGTTGCTGGAAGCGGTTGGAACTCAGGAACTTTAGGGTGGAATCCAAAGTTAGTGAAGAATGGTGTTGAAGCAGATGAAGAATGATACTGGTTGTTATGACAGAACTCGGCCCAGGGAAGTAATTGAACCCAGTCATCTTGAGAGGAGGACACATAGATGCGGAGGAAGGCCTCCAAGTCCTGATTCACCCTCTCGGTTTGACCATTGGTCTGAGGATGGTAAGCCGTGGAAAACTTTAGCTTGACTTGGAGGACTTGACATAAACTTCGCCAGAATTTGGCTGTGAATTGAACTCCTCGATCTGAGATAATTTCTTCAGGAAGACCGTGGAGTCGGAAGATCTCTTGTATGAATACTTGAGCCAACTTGGAAGCTGACGGAAGACCGGTGAGAGGAATGAAGTGTGCCATCTTGGTGAACCGGTCAACTACCACCCAGATGGTATTGAACTTGTTGCACATGGGTAAGTCTGTAATGAAATCCATCGACAAGTGGGTCCATGGTCGACGGGGAACGGATAGTGGAACCAGTTGCCCTGCAGGCGACTGGCGGGATACTTTATGTTGGGCACACTTTGGGCAAGATGCAATAAACTCCAAGACGTCCTTTTTCAGAGTTGGCCACCAATAGGACCTAGAGATAAACTCCAGGGTTTTTTGGATACCTGTATGTCCGGCAAAACGGGAAGCATGGGCCCAATGCATGAGCTTCTTCCTTAGCATCGGCTTCACAAAACTTTTCCCTGATGGGGGCGTAGAGTCCATCCCTACCGTGGAGAATGCCAACGGATTTATAATAGGATGCTTGTCTGAAGACTCTGACTCATTTTCTTGCTCCCATGAGCGGGAAAGGGCATCGGCCTTGCGATTCTGAGAGCCCGGACAGAACTGGAGTTTAAAGTCGAACCTGGAAAAGAAAAGTGCCCATCTGGCCTGACGAGGGTTGAGACATTGTGCGCCCTTCAGGTATAAAAGGTTCTTGTGGTCTGTAAGTATGGTGATTAAATGAGAAGCTCCCTCCAACAGATACCTCCACTCTTCTAGAGCGAGCTTGATGGCTAGCAACTCCTGGTCGCCAATGGCATAGTTGCGCTCAGCTGGGGAGAACTTCCGGGAGAAGAAACTGCAAGGATGTAAATGGCCATCTTTAGCCCTCTGAGATAACACCGCTCCTACTCCAACGGAGGAGGCATCCACCTCTAGGATGAAAGGAGAGTCGATGTCAGGCTGTTTCAGGACAGGCGCAGAGATGAACCTCTGTTTTAAAAGATGAAAAGCTTGCATGGCTTCTTCAGACCACTTGGACGGGTTAGCACCCTTCTTGGTGAAAGCAGTAATAGGCGCCACAATGGTGGAAAAGTCTCGTATAAACTTTCGGTAATAATTGGCGAACCCTAAGAACCTCTGGACCCCTTTGAGGGTTAAGGGTACCGGCCAATTCTGAATTGCTTGTAGTTTCTCAGGATCCATCTCTAGTCCGGAACCGGACACAATGTACCCTAGAAACGGAATGGACTTGACTTCAAAGACGCATTTTTCTAATTTGCAATAGAGATGATTGACACGGAGACGGGACAGAACCTCTTTAACCCAAAAACGATGTTCCTCTAAATCGTTGGCAAAAATGAGGATATCGTCTAGATAGACCACGACATGACGGTATAGAATGTCTCTGAAAATCTCATTGACAAAATGCTGGAAGACAGCTGGAGCATTGCTCAATCCGAAGGGCATGACGAGGTACTCATAATGTCCGTCACGGGTGTTAAAGGCGGTCTTCCACTCGTCACCCTCACGGATCCGGATGAGATTGTATGCACCTCGCAAGTCCAGCTTTGTAAAGATGGTAGCTCTGCTAACTCTGTCAAAGAGCTCAGTAATCAGGGGTAAAGGATAACGGTTCTTGATGGTAATGTCGTTCAAACCTCTGTAGTCGATGCACGGCCGCAGACCACCATCTTTCTTTTTTACAAAAAAGAAGCCTGCGCCGGCTGGGGAAGAAGAAGGTCGAATGAACCCCTTTGCTAGGTTCTCTTTAATGTATTCCTCCATAGAATGAGTCTCAGGCAGAGACAACGGATAAGTTCGGCCTCGAGGTGGAACCTTCCCTGGAACGAGATCAATCGGGCAGTCCCATTCTCTATGAGGAGGAAGGATATCAGCAGAAGCTTTACTGAACACATCCGTGAAATCTTGATATGGAGGAGGTGGAACATCAGACGACCTGGGGGAGGAAGAACAGACAGGCAATACTTTAAACAAACATGTCTCTGCACAGGAGGAACCCCATGCCAGGATTTGCGTAGTCGTCCAATCAATTGTAGGATTGTGAAGACGGAGCCATGGAAGGCCCAGGACCACAGGATGTGTGGCTCTTGGAATCACTAAAAGTGAAATAAGTTCGGAATGAAGAACTCCCACTCTCAGACGAACTGGTAGAGTCCTTAGAGCAATAACAGTATCAAAAATTTTACTGCCATCCACGGCAGTTAAGGAAAAGGAGGAAGGAAGTCTCTCGGTGGGTAGAGACCACCGTTTAACATAGGCTTCAGTAATAAAGTTCCCAGCTGCTCCGGAATCAAGGAGAGCAATGACGTTCCGATAACGTTGAGCAACTTGAAGCGAGACTGGGAGATTACAATCATGAGGAGATGGAGAGGAGATCATTACTCCTAGCCGGCCCTCTCCTGGGCGAGCTAGGGTTTGGAGTTTTCCCGGACGTTCGGGACAGGCATTGATGGTGTGAGACGGAGCTGCACAGTAAAGACAAAGAGACTCAGAGAGACGTCTCCGGCGCTCAGCAGGAGTTAAACGGGAACGGCCAATTTGCATGGGCTCATCTTTAGATGGTGACAGTTGACGAGGAGGAGGAGCAGAAGATTTTGGAGCAGATGATCTTCCACGCTCAGTTGCTCTCTCTCTGACACGTAAATCAACTTTCGTGCAGAGTGAGATTAGCTCATCTAACTTAGAAGGTAAGTCTCTGGTAGCTAACTCATCTTTAATAAGCTCAGATAAGCCATGCCAGAATGCAGCATACAGGGCCTCGTCGTTCCATGCCAGTTCGGATGCCAGGATCTGGAACTGTATCAGATATTGTCCTACAGTACGTGACCCCTGGCGTAAACGGAGAATCTCGGATGAAGCTGAGGTTACCCGGCCTGGCTCGTCGAAGATGCGCCTGAATGTTGACACGAATGCAGTGTAAGAAGATAGCAGGGTGTCGGACCTCTCCCATAACGGTGATGCCCAGTCAAGGGCGGAGCCACTGAGAAGAGAGATGATGTAGGCAATTTTTGTACGGTCACTGGGAAAATTGCCAGGTTGTAGCTCAAACTGAATCTCACACTGGTTGAGAAATCCCCTGCAGAATCTTGGAGATCCGTCAAATTTTGCTGGCGTTGGAAGATGAAGACGTGGAGCAGAAATGGGTAAGGTGGGTGGGGTTATAGCTGGAGTCACTGTGGTTGACGCACCAGATGCGCCTGATCCACGGAGAGTTGTCTGAATCCCATCCAGCCGAGTAGAGAGATCTTGGAGACAGCGGATGATGTGGCCCTGTGCAGCCTCCTGATGTTCTAGTCGGGCTGCCAGTTCTTGCATCGGCCTGGCCGCTTGATCCTGGTCTCCGGCTGGATTCATTAGGTCAGTGCTTACTGTCACAACTGAGGGCCTGAGCTGACGGGAGGCAGCCTCAGTTGTAGGGGCTGAGATGTACCGGAACCTGGGAGGTTGTATCAGACCCCTGGACATGTAAGTAACATGAATAATAACTGCCCGAAGGCTTGACCACGACAACTTGGATAAAAGTCAATGATGTTTATTATGACAACTCCGCAACACAGCAGCAGTAAAAGAAAACGTAAAAGTCAGCAAATAATAAATACAGTTCCTGGGTACTACAGGATGGCAGGAGCCACAGGGCACTGGTAGTGTGAGATAGTTCTTATGATCTTCTAGATGGAAAGTCCTTACCAGGCCCGACTGTAGCAATGGAGATAACCCAGGATTGTGCCAGCTGGTGTTCCAGGAAAAGCTGGGTTGCTGAAGGTAAAACAGCTGCTGTGGATACTGGCTGGAACCAGACTGTTGTTAGCACGGAGTGGATACTGGCTGGAACCAGTTAAATAATAAATGAACTTGAGAGCGATGAAATATGAACTGAAATGTAGAACTTGAGAGCGGAGAAATAATAATACCGGTGGAGAGTGGTAAAGTGTAGAAAGGACACCGGCCCTTTAAGGGAAGCTGTACTCTGCTGGAAGCTGAGCTGGAAGCAGGTAATGTTGTAGCTGGAAACAGATGAATCCACAATGGATTGGAGAGTCAGGCTACACCGCAGGTGGAATGCTGGTGCGGGTCTCTATGGTGGAAGTCTTGAGACAGGAGCTGGAACCTGGAAGACAATCACAGGAGAGAGACAAACAGGAACTAGGTTTGACAACCAAAGCACTGACGCCTTCCTTGCTCAGGCACAGTGTATTTATACCTGCAGCAAGGAAGGGATTGGCTAGGCAATTATGCAGATTAACAATACTGACAACAGATTGGAGGAAATGATCAGCTGACAGAATCCAAGATGGCTGCGCCCATGCAGACACTTGGAGGGAAGTTTGGTTTGTAATCCATGTGGTAATGAAAACAGTAATGGCGGCGCCGGCCACTGGAGACAGGAGACGCCAGGCTGACAAGTGCACATCCAACCACGCGGACACAGCGGAGGCCGCGGCTGACGTAATCGCCACTCTGACACTCTGCATGCAGAAGCTCAGGGACGGCGGCGGAGGCCGCGGGAGACGCCATGCCAGATGTAATAAGGCGTTACTGTGACAGCGTCTCAGAGAGACAGGAGAGGATGCAGGAATGTGAACATTAGGATAACAGATGGGATCCGGTCCTGGAGCGCTGAGCCAGCCTTAGGAGGCATCTGATGGGTAAGAAATGGCGTCCAGATACCCGGATCGTGACAAATACTTTCTAGAGCAACTGAAACGCCTTCTGGTCAAAAGCAATTACTGTGCTGCAGAAATAAAACAAACCTCAGTAGGATCTAAGCAACAGATATAATGGTTGGGATGTAATGACCCCTCTAAAAAAAAGTCTGAGTGCAGCGGCATCCCACACGTCGGGCGAACGCGGACTTCATACGTCCCACCTAGTAAATTTAGTAGTTTGCAATTTGCATATATTAAAAATTATACAGCTGTAGCCACACTCATCTAGCGTGGCTACATCACAGGAGTGCACTCTTGGCCTATGCATGCGAAAGGAGAGCGTGCACGTCTATGACGTGCACCCGAGACACATCGATGCACAAGATCGCCCCGCCGCGCAGGGGCGCAGATGTAGCCACAATAAGCGTGGCTACATCTGTACTTCCATTATAGCACCCATTTTTATTAAAGTTGCCTTATATAAATGAGATGCATGTGACAATTGCAGATACTCAGGGGTTAAAGTGGGGGGAACGAGGTGGAACTTAGTTCCCCCACCTGTAATTGTAGGGGGAACCAGTTCCACCTCCTCCATGTCTTGCACAGTAATTCCACAATGTGTATATGTGGTACCACTGTGTAGAGTAATACAGGTTGAGTATCCCATATCCAAATATTCTGAAAAACGGAATATTCCGAAATACGGACTTTTTTGAGTGAGACTGAGATAGTGAAACCTTTCTTTTCTGATGGCTCAATGTACACAAACTTTGTTTAATACACAGAGTTATTAAAAATATTGTATTAAATTACCTTCAGGCTGTGTGTATAAGGTGTATATGAAACATAAATGAATTGTGTGAATGTAGACACACTTTGTTTAATGCAAAAAATTATTAAAAATATTGGCTAAAATTACCTTCAGGCTTTGTGTATAATGTGCATATAAAACATAAATGCATTCTGTGCTTAGACTTGGGTCCCATCGCCATGATATCTCATTATGGTATGCAATTATTCCAAAATACGGAAAAATCCGATATCCAAAATACCTCTGGTCCCAAGCATTTTGGATAAGGGATACTCAACCTGTATGAATAAAGGGCACTACTGAGTGACATAATGTGAATAAGGGGCACTACTGTGTGTTGTAATGTGAATAAGGGGTACTACTATGTGGTGTAATATGAATCAGGTGCACTACATGCTGTGTAATGGGGACAACATTGTGCTACTGTGTAGAGTCATTTGAATTGGGGGTACTATTGTGTGACCACGCCCCTTCCTTGTGAGGCCACTGTCCCTTTATAAAGTGAGAGGTAATGCACAAATTTATAGTTTGCATGGGGGTGCCTAAAATCTTACCACTGGCCCAGGATCCGCCTAAGGGGAGGTGAAGGAGCAGGTGGTGGGGTAGATGAGTTCCTCCACCTCTACAGGACCACTTTAAGCCCTGCAGATACTTTATGCAAACATTTTAGGAACTTTTTATCTTTTAAACAAGGCATATAAGGGGCTTGGTTTGTCTAAACACAGCTTACTTGGGTGTAACATTATTTATGATACAGAAAGTAAGGGTCTATTTACTACGCCTTGAATGGAGATAAAGTGGACGGAGATAAAGTATCATCCAATCACCTTCTAACTGCCATGTCACAGGCTCGGTTTGAAAAATGACAGCAGGTGATTGGCTGGTACTTTATCTCAGTCCACTTTTTCTCCATCCAAGGCTTAGTAAATAGGTCCCCTAAGGCAACACTAGATAACCCAAGGCAACACTAGTGTCAACAGAGCATAGTAATTAATCCCACCAAGCAGCATAGACATAGACAATGGCACAGTAGAACTGCCTCTTACTGATGGAGCCCTTTGCAACCACCCATGCTGCTTAATTCAGTTGCCAATTGATGCTAAAGATTTTACCTTGGGATATTTGTATCCTTACAAGTGTAAACAGGATTGATAATCAGATTGGATCTGGTGTATTGTATGCATGTTTTCTTTTACTGAATATCAATCAGACAGATTTGTTTGCTGGCAAGAACTTTCCACTTGAATCTTACAGGCAGCCCTTTTTGGCAAGTCAGTTTATTTTACTGTGCCTCGAGCAGTAAATTGGATTATGGTTTATTAAGAGCAGGGACTGAATGTGCCAGTGTGTGCGTTGCCAAACAGGAGACCTTAAGGGAACAAATAGTATCTGTTGAGAAAGGGTTCTACGACTTTAGTTTCTCTTTATTCGCTTTACATTATGATCATTTATATTGTAAATATAACTTAGAATTTCATAGCTCACCTCTGCATATACCTGTATACAAATAATTATTATTGTCAATTTTATCATGTAAAATCCTGGATATAGAAAACACCAGGAGAACAATGATTAATCTGATTACAAGACAATATAAAATGATAAGTATATGAAAGTATTTGTATAGCTCACATTGCAGCTGCCTTATCTTAGGTTTTACATATTTAAAATTGAATCAACAGCTATTTACAGTTCATTGACCCTCTGCAATAAGTCTGCTTTATGTAGGAAAACGGTACACGGGGGGTAATTCTGAGTTGATCGCAGCAGGAACTTTGGGGGTGATTCCGAGTTATTCACTCGCTAGCTGCTTTTAGCAGCATTGCACACGCTAAGCCGCCGCCCTCTGGGAGTGTATCTTAGCTTAGCAGAATTGTGAATGAAAGATTAGCAGAATTGCGAATAGAAATTTCTTAGCAGTTTCTGAGTAGCTCCAGACTTACTCACAGATTGCGATCAGCTCAGGCCGTTTCGTTCCTGGTTTGACGTCACAAACACACCCAGCGTTCGGCCAGCCACTCCCCCGTTTCTCCAGACACTCCCGCGTTTTTCCCTGACACGCCTGCGTTTTTCCGCCCACTCCCAGAAAACGGCCAATTTCCGCCCAGAAACACCCACTTCCTGTCAATCACACTCCAATCACTTCATCGATGAAAAATCTTCGTTCGGACGTGAGTAAATCTACTAAGTTTTGTGCTAAAATACTAACCGCATGCGCACTGCGTACCATGCGCATGCGCATTTTTGCCTTAATCGCTCCGTTGCGAAAATCGGCAACGAGCGAACAACTCGCAATGACCCCCTTTGTTAGCAATTGGGCAAAACCATGTGCACTGCAGGTGGAGCAGATACTGTATAACATGTGCAGAGAGAGTTAGATTTGGGTGTGGTGTGTTCAATCTGCAATCTAAATTGTAGTGTAAAAATAAAGCAGCCAGTATTTACCCTGCACAGAAACAAATGGTTCATCATTGCTGTGATGTGATATCTATCATGCACCCACCAAGAACCTTTTGCAATCTGGTGGTCAACTATGCAATAGATAGCACCTATCCTTGTATATCAATACCTGTTTCCCCATAGATTGTAAGCTTGCGAGCAGGGTCTTCCTACCTCTATGACTGTTTGTAATCACAAAATTTGCTGTGCTATAAAAGAAACTGTTAATCATAATAATATGTGTATCTGGCATTGCGGGGGCATATGTGTATCTGGCACTGTGGGATATATCTGGCACCATAGGGGCATATCTGGCACCCTACAGGCATATGTGTATATGGCACTATGGGGGCATATTTGTGTCTGGCACTGTAGGATCATATCTGGAACTGTGGGGGCATATGTGTATCTGGTACTGCACTACTGGAGGCATATGTGTATCTGGCACTATTGGGAGCATATGTGTATCTGACATTGCACTATTGGGGGCATATTGGTATCTGGCACTGCACTTTTGGGAACATATGTGTATCACGCACCCCCCATATGTGTATCACGCCCCGATTTTCATTGGCCATACCCCATGTTGCATGTGGCCACACCTATTTTTGGCATGCACACGCAGTACCACGAAGAATTTTTTTCTACTTGCACCACTGAATAAAACTCAATATTGACAAAAATGTTGGGTCATTTTAACTATCTTTTAAATTATTAAAGAGAATGTGCTTACTTGAAGGCTCTATCCCAGAAATGTAAAAAATCCTAGTCAAATCTTAATAATATAATATATAATATGTACTCCACTAGAATGACAATCCCCGCATCCTCACGCACGCCTTCGGTTTACTGGGGAAAACATTAGACTTAAAATAGAGAATATTTATTTCATGGAATATAACCTAGCAATTGACTAAGGACTCTAAAATATGTTCTTAGAAATTTGGCAACCCTAGCCCCCAAACTCGTATAGTGACGTCTGTGACAGTAGGAAGATAACATTTTTTTTTGTATAACAATTTTTATTGTGACATTGTTAGAGTCTCACATTAGTAACAGTACAAAATACATTATCGTAAGCATCAGAAAGACACTTGTGCATAGGAAAAATGGTACAAATAGAATTGCAATGTCAATAATGTTTGTTTTATTAGGAAGATAACATCTTATTGGGCATATTCAACATGAAAAAATTGTGCAATGAGAATTTTTAGTTTTCAATTCTCATTGCATTCTCACACATTTTTTTATAATTCATCATACCACAATGAGAAAATTATCACTTCCAAAAAACTGGGCTTTTTGAGAAAGCTAATAACTTTCCCCTCTGCGGACCCCTCCCCCCCTTTCCCCCCACACACACACACACTACCCCGCCGGAACATCACTGAATGTGTCCAGCTGCAGAGCCCCCCTCCCCCCCCTTCCAGCCGGGGAATCAATGCCGGTCTCCAGCTGCAGAGGCCCTCACACCTCACCGTTCTTTAGCCACGAACTCTCCTTCCCCCCGTGGGCATGCAGAAGTACCGGCTGCAGCCGCTCCCCCCCCCCCCCCCATCCCCTGCCGGCACTTATATGTCCTGGCCGTGGCCGCACTTACATGTCACAGCCGCATCCCCACATGGCATGTGTGCTGTGGTCGCTCTCTTACCCCCGCCATCACTTTAAACGTGGCACCCCCTACCTCGCATCATACTGGCAGGTCTGCAGCTGCGGCGCCCCCCTACTCTTCCCTCCGGACGGCTACTATTAGCAGGGACAGCCCGGCTGCAGAAAGAATCGCTGCAGCTGCGGCCCCCCTCTCCTCCCCGCCCTTGCTGCCGGCACCTTCCAGGGACTTCCCGGCTGCACAGATCACACTGCAGCTGCGGCACCCTTTCCCTCTGCTGCACAAGTTGCCATGTAAACGACAGCTTGTGAAGGGATTAGGGGGCTGTTCGCCATCTCAGGATAGCTTACAGTTTCTCAATCAAACTCCGAAAAAAATGCGTTTTTGGAGTTTGATGAATGTCAAAATTTCTACATCTCCTGCGGAGTGTAGAAATTGT
Organism: Pseudophryne corroboree; assembly: GCF_028390025.1. Taxonomy (NCBI): domain Eukaryota; kingdom Metazoa; phylum Chordata; class Amphibia; order Anura; family Myobatrachidae; genus Pseudophryne; species Pseudophryne corroboree. The sequence continues at coordinate 105,617,348 of NC_086444.1, read as the reverse complement.
GACATTTTAAGGATGATGAATAGACCCCTATATCACAAATAATAATAGTATCTTCTATTTTTTTCTATTTCAAATTTTCCTTCTATTGTTTTAAAGCTTTCATTTCAGATCTATATCAGGCAAATTATTATATATGTTAATCTAGAAATTAACTGAAAAGTAATCATTTATTCAGGAATTCTTTGTCAGATTTGGAAAACTAAAAAAAAAAAAATAATTTAACCCTTCTAGTGACACTGTACTGTAAGGGATATAATATCTTTGAAATTTAGATTTGCATTCCAGTTCAGCACAATGTAGGCTAACAGTGACATGCCCAACAAGCTCTAATACTCAATTGTTAATGTCCAGCAAGGTCTAACAAAATAATAACAGTGTTATCAATTTATATTCCAGCAATATGCCAATAACAATCCAAGCAAGATGTAGTATAATGAGGACAATACCCAGAAAGATGTAATTTACCAGTGAAATGTAATTTGCCCAATAACATAAATACAACAAAGAGAATTTAGGCAATAAATGAAGTTAACCAAAAGAGATTAGTAAATGTCAATGTAATGGACAGAATATATAAACTGCAATGTTCAGAGTCTGAGGGTGACACATCCTCAATTAAGAAACAGAAAAAAAAAATGATATAAAGGAACCTGTACTTTATTAAAAAACTGTAATGATCTATTTGAGGTTTGTCAGGGTATATCCAAGTCTCGGGTGGCCACCTTCTGGGTAGGATTTTCCTTCTTGGAGGAAATTTCTACCCCAGGAGCATGTAGCACAGGAGCTTAGAAAAAACTTTTATAGTGAGACGAAACGCGTATATCTTTTTGGTTGATATAACCAGTGGTGCAAGTAGAATTTTTTTCTTAGTGGTACTGATAGTAAAAATGGGCGTGGCCACATGTCATGAGGGGGCGTGGTCACACAAAACTAAGGGAGTGGCTACATGACAATAGGGGCATGGCACATTATGCCACACACAGTGACGCCTCTTACACATTATGCCAAACACTGTAACACTCATTACACATTATGCCACACATCGTAATGCCCATTACATATTATGCCACACACTGAAATGCCCATTACACATTATTCCAGACACCGTAACACCCATTACACATTATGCCACAGACCGTAATGCCCATTACACATTATGCCACACACCGTAATGCACATTACACATTATGCCACACACCATAATGCCTTACATATTATACCAAACACCGTAATGACTATCACATATTATGCCACACACAGTTATGCCATTGACACCATTTTATGTCCCACACAAAAAATGCCCCTTACAAATCATGCCCCAGCAGTGGGCAGGAGGTACTGAGTACCACCACTATATTTCTACATGGTACTCCATACCACCCCGTACCACCCTACTTTCAGCACTGGATATAACCCATTTGCTACGTGACCCTGAGCAGAGATTTCTTCCAAAATGGAAGATTCTATCTGCAAGGTGGCTCCCCAACTCTTGGATACTCACACATGCACCAGCAGGATGGAACAACCTACAGTATTTTCAGTGTGTTTGTTTAATGGCTAATATGTCTGTACCTGTGTAAATTCGGGGTTAATATTTTAAGGGATTGTGAGTTCTGGCTTTGTCTACTACATGTATGTGTGTTAACGTTTCTTATAGGTCACCGTATATCAGTTCTAAGACAGCTTTGAGAGGTCTCCTATTAATCTGATCTTATGTTTCCAGTGAGTTACCAGTCTGCACTTTACCTAGATTGGGATTTTCTTTTTAATATATTGTTTTCATGTCATGTTATGTTGTTCAATTGTTATTACATTTCTTTTATGTACATGCTTGGTGGTTATACTGCCTTCTTCTCACAGAAAATTCACAGGCACAACTTTGTGGCAGCATGCACTGAGGGGGCACGGGTGCATAGGACTGCTCTGTCACGAGACTGCTCTCAACAACTGCCAGCTAAAGTAAGAACCTCATAGCTGCAGCTTGCATTAAGATGCTCATAACAAAGGAATGGTCACCAAGATCATTATCTTTATTCCTATGTTGTCACAAAGGGGGGAATTCAAATATTTGAAAAGTCAGTTGGGTGTATTTTTCCCCCCTATCTAATAGACAGGAAAAAAACAGACACCCAATAGACTTTTCAAACATTTGAATTCCCCCCAAAGTGTCCATAGCACCATACAGGGAAACTATAATTACACACAATGGGGGGAATTCAAATGTTTGAAACGTCAGCTGGGTGTCTGTTTTTTCCTGTCTGTTAGATAGGATAAAACAGATGCCCAACTGACTTTCAAACAATTGAATATCCCCCAATAAATGTAATTAGTTCAAACAGACAATGAGCGGGATTCAATTTTTTTCACACCCTTTCACACCTGTTCTGTTTCTGCTGTGGTATCATCATTCCAGCTTGCTACCCCCAGGGGTTGAGAAGCGCCCAAACCTTTTGCAGCTAAACCTGAGTACTATGGGCGCAATATGCGCGATATCAGGGATCACTTTAGAAAGGAGATTGGGCGTGATATATCATTTGAATACAACCATGGTGAAATAAATCACAGTGAGATTTCTATGCAACAGGATGACAGAAAATGACAGTTAGCCAATTACAGCCCTGTGAGAGCAGCCAGACAGGATCAGAGGGGCTGACTGATAGGAGGCAGTAGCGGATCTTGCCCAGGACTTTTGCCCGGGGCGCCGCCTTCCGGAGGGCGCAGGGCGCCATCTGGAGGGCGCCGCACCAGGGCAAGATCCGCTGCTGCTGTGCCCCCCGCTGCCCGTTGCCCCCCGCTGCCGCTGTGAAGAGAAACTAGACGCGTACGCGTCTAGTTTCCCTTCGTGGAGAGGTCCTTTACTGTGCGGTGCGCGATGACGTCATCGCGCACCGCACAGCAAAGGTCCTCTCCACGAAGGGAGCTACGCGTCTAGTTTCCCTTCGTGGAGAGGACCTTTGCTGTGCGGTGCGCGATGACGTCATCGCGCACCGCACATCATTTCAGTCTGTACAGGGGGCGTAAATGACCACGCCCCCTGTACGTAGCCCTGCCCCCTATTGTCGCCCGGGGGGCACAGCGCCCAAGAACCGGCCCTGATAGGAGGCACACTGAAACAAGCAGGTGGAGACCCTGAATGTGACAGCTTACAGTCTAGGAAAGTCGAGGTGAAACTGGAGCGATATACTGTAGGACGGGATGTACTAATGTGAAATTGCGGGCAACACTCCAAAAAATGTGTTTAGAGCTTTGGCCACATTTCCTGTATGTACCAAGCTCCAGAAAGTGATACATTCCGAAGCTTGGACCTGGTAGGCAACACTATATGTAACTGGCGTCGCCTAATAGAAGCATATGGCCTTCTTATCACATTCTTCCTTAAAGGGATCCAATCGGATCCCTCCAAGTGTCCCCTGCAGCATGCATGTCATTCTGCACAAGCACAGATGGACTCTCGGGTCATAAACCCAGAAATACTTGTATCGCTAAGGGCAGCTCTTATTGGGAGAGTTGTCCTTTGAATCGCAATTTTAGGTACATAGTGACGTTATTAACACCAGTATGGTCCCGATAAGTGGCAGGATGTTTCACATCCACAAATCAATTAATATTGTAGTGCAGGAGAAGAGATGGTCTGGGTTAAGATTGTGAGGAGGGGTGGTGGTGGCTTTGATGATATTTAGGCAGCGTACTGGGGGAGTGGAGAGAGGATAGTGAGCAGAAAGAGTGAAGTGGGCAGAAGAAGAAACCCTGGAGGGGAAGACAATGACCTCAATCATATAAATGGTAGGTTTAAGAGAAAGTGATAAAAGAGAGACAATTGGATGTCAGAGGGGGTGGTAATGGAAACAGAAGCAGTTGATGAGATCAGAAGGAGGAGGTGTAGAGAGAGAAGAAGAAAAGGGGGGAAAGGACATTGCCTTACGGAATAACAACAGGATTGTTGCTATGGGCAACATCCCATCTTAAATAGAACTCCCATCTTAGTAAATTTACCCCCATATCTTCAAAAGGATAATAATACATTAGAGACTGTACAAAGAAGGGCAACTAAAATGGTGCATGGCCTATATCACAAAACATACACAGAAAGACTAAAAAATCTCAATATGTATAGTTTGGAGCAGAGAAGGGAATGGGGAGACATGACAGAAACTTTCAAATATATAAACAGTTTTAACAAAGTCCAGGAAGGAAACATTCTCCAAATGAAGAGAAGTAATAGGACACGAGGACATGCACTGAGACTGGAGGGGGGAGGCTCAGGGGAAATATGAGGAACAATTACTTCACAGATAGGGTAGTGGACAAGTGGAATAGCCTCCCATCAGAGGTGGTAGAGGCTAAGACAGTAGAGCAATTTAAACATGCATGGGATAGACATACTGTAAGGATATCCTTACAAAGAAATAAGGGTCAAATAAGGTTTAAGATAAAAATAAAGTAAAAAAAAAGGGGCAGACTAGATGGGCCAAGTGGTTCTTATCAGCCGTCAGATTCTATGTTTCTGTTTCCCTCTCTTGTCTATTCCCCACTGCTCCTCCAATTGCATAACCTCCTTTGTATCACTTTCCCTATTTCCTGAGTCCTTCTCTCTGCTCTCCTCTCACACTCGCCTCCATGTGTGCTAGCTCCCCTCTACTCTTCAGTAGAAGCAGATTTGGTGCCCAACTGCGGAGGACGACATCTCTAGGCCACGTAGCAAAGGCTTTACTAACCTATTTCCACCCCTATACAGAGTTCACGTGAAAAGTTACATGTATTCTTCCTATGGGATGTAGTTACGGGATCCCGACCACTGACAATGCCGCTAGCCGGAATCTTGGCTAGCAGGGTCTATTCCTACTCGTGGGTGTCCACGACACCCATAAAGCGGGAATAGAACCTGTGGCGAGCGCAGAGAGACACCGAGCCCACAGTGTGGAGAGGAGCTTCTTTTTTAGACACTGGATTATTTAGGAGATATGGGTATAGGCGCCATTGTTGGGGAGGGTTGCGGTGGTCGTGCAGATTCCACTTCCAGAGAACTGGGGCGTGATCCGACCAGGTAATTGGTAGAATATCTACGTCTTTTGTTCTCTGGAGGGACCATTTGTCACATAGAATCAAGTCTATTCTGGAGTAGGTATTGTGGACAAGAGAGTGGAATGTGTAACCTCGCCCCGAGGGGTTGAGGGTCCTCCATACATCGTAAAGGTCGAATTCTGCGAGGAGGTTGCGGAAGGCTAAGGAGGGTCCGGCATGGGCAGAGGGAATAGGTTGGGAGAATTGACGGGATTTGTCTATTTTTGGGTCTAGGACTAGGTTATAATCACCCAAAACTACTAGGGAGCCCTTTAATGAATTACGTATGGTAAGGAATAGTTTACGTAGGAATGGGACTTGGTTAGAGTTAGGAGCATACAAGGATACTAACGTGACTGGTTTGTCATCTAATAGGCCAGTGAGTATGAGGTATCGGCCACTCTTGTCTGAGATTTGGGAGTGGAGGGTAAAGGAGACATTTTTGCTAAAGAGGATAGCCACTCCGTTTCTTTTAAACGGACCGTTAGCATAGTATCCCATAGGGAAGTTACTGTTCTTAAAGAGGGGAGGGTTAGCAGAGGAGAAGTGGGTTTCCTGCAGGGCCACGACATACGCTTTTTGTTGGTGGAAGAATGAGAGGGCCAGTCTACGTTTGTTAGGCGAGTTCAATCCTTTGACATTGAGGGATATAAGGTTTAACATTGGGTATTTATTATAGAGACGGTAAGTAAGGATCTATAGTGAACCATGTTGGTGTACTTGTATCGGGTACTAGGATGTAACCGTGGGTGGATATGTAGGTCAAGTCTGGAGCTCAGGAGGGAGGGGGGTATGCGGGGGTAACATGAGGGTGGATCAACTCGGGAGAGTAAAAGGTAAAGAACAAAAAGAAAAGGTCCGGTATATTGGACCTGCATGACTACTGCATAGGGGGGAAACGGGGTTCAGGGGTTTGCAGTAGTACAGAAAAAGGTGGAGGCGGGCCGGAGGAACGTGCACCGCCACCCAAATATAACTTCTAAGAGGGTAGATCTAATATAGGTACATATAGCATGAACCTCACTAATTAGCAGTTGAGTGTACAGGGGCAATGACATACATCAACAGGTAGGAATGACAGAGCAAACTGTAGCCCCATGTTAGATAATATCAATTAAACAGTTAGTGACAGAGTAAACCTGTAACTTGCAGACCTAGGGTAGAAGTATGTAGTTAAGCATATAATAACATTAGAAAATGAAAAACGAGGTAAAAAAGAAGAAACTTTCAAGAGAAAATCATCTCCCCTTTAAGAGGGGAGAGGAGGTCTGCAGTTTCCGTAAACCGGGGATACCGGTATGGAAATATGAAAGGACCCGAAATATTATTCCGGAGGCTCAGGTGGTCGACCAGTCCTGGCGGACGGCTGTCGCTCGGGACGATGTAGGAGGCTTCTGGATGGATATGTCCCAATCTAGCAGTAACTTCACTCCCGCATCTAGGGAGGAAATTATATAGGTCGAGTCGTCGTGTGTAATTATCAATTTCACTGGAAATCCCCAGCGGTAATGAATGTCGTGGGACCTTAAGGCGAGAGTGATAGGGGTAAGGGCACGCCTCTTTGCTATTGTGACAGTCGAGAAATCCTGGAAGATTTGAAGTCCTCCCAAGATGTCGGAGTTCTTGGATTCCCTGGCGGCCCTCATGATACGCTCCTTGACTGGGAAGAAATGAACCCTAAGTAGGGTGTCTCTGGGGAGATCAGATGAGACGGTACGTGGTCTAGGGAGTCGGTGAATGCGGTCGATCAGGAGTTCTGAGGTGTCCGCAGTTGGGAGGAGTTTCTTAAATAAAGCGGTGGCGTAGGACTCCAGTTCAGAGTTGGAGACTGAATCTGGAATGCCCCTGATCTTGACGTTGTTCCGTCGTGATCTGTCCTCCATATCTGCCAGTTTGGACTTAAATTGGTCCATATCTTGTTGTTGACGGTCATGGGATGTTAGTAGGTCATTGTGGGAAGCAACCAGTTCCTCCATCTTGCGTTCTAAGTGATCTGTCCAGTCTCCCAGTGCTCCCAGTTCAACCTTGACCTCACGGACGGCTGAAGTTAGGTCCTTGGAGAGTTCAGACTTAAAGGCGGATAGTATCTGGCATAGGGTTCTCACAGTCAGGGGGGCGTCTGAATCACAATCCACTCCTGATATTGAAAGAGCGGAGGTCAGGACATTTGTTCCCATGGGGTCCAACTTGGCCGGGGAGGAGGAGACACTTTGTAAGGGAGAGATTTGGAGGGGCTTCTGGGGGGGGAAGGAGACCTTAGGGGGCATTATGTCTTTGGCCTTTTTGGGGGCCATCTCTCGACACTAGAAACGTACGTAGAGGGCACGAGGAGGTTCACCTCGAGGTTGGGTCCAATCAACGGAAGTAATGAAACAGGAGAGCTCAGTTACATTTGATCTATGTACGTGTTATTCATGCAAACATGGGTGGCGGTGAACGGTTGTAAGAGCGTTTACATTTCAGAGAGTTCGTGGATATATAGCATCATGGTCATAAAGCAGGCAGTTGGGAATTTAGGGTGTGGGCGGAGGGGGGTGAATTGGTCACCAAGTTGTAGGTTTAGGATGTAACCCCTGCGCTGCTGGAATTTGTAGGAGAGCTGTGTAGGTGGCAGGGGATCTCCACAGAGAGGGATATCTGATAGGGGAGAAGGGGGGGTAGGTAACAACTACTTTTCCTTTGCAGGCGGCACCGGTTGCCGCGTACCCCCGCTTAGGCGTCTCGGCTTCTTAGGTTTTGAAGGGTCACCTGGTGAGTAGGGTCCAAGGCACTCCCCTGGATGTCGTGACGCGCAGGGGTCAAGAGAGGTGGACGGAGCTAGAATCCTGTAGCCGCACGACGGGTCGCCTGCCCTCGGCGTTGAGTGCTTGGTATGCGGGTCTTGGGGGACGAGAGGGCCCAGGCCTGGGTCCGGAGGAAACTGCACGGAGGTCAGGTGGAATGAGAGGTGCCGGGGGGCCAGGAGCCGTACAGCTGCCCGATGTGTGGGTCCCGGATATCGGGGCGCCCAGGAATGTGTGTTGTTGCGGAGGGAGGGTAACAGGAGCGGGGTGTAGCGGGACCGCGGTCAGTGTCAGCCCTCACCACAAGATGGCCGCCGGCAGCGGGGCGGGTCGAAGGGTCTGCACGGCTCTCTCTTTCTTCGCGGCTCGGCAGCGGCGTAGTCGCGGTGATGTGGCAGCCGGCGGTCAGGTACAAGGCAGTGAGAAGTGCGGGTGATTTTCAATTGGGAGAGTCGTCTTCTCGGGTCTCCTTTAACAGGAGCTCTAGCAGTGGCACAACTTCTCCCTTCTGCGTCCAGGCCACGTCCCGGAGCTGGTGTATTTTATAAAGAAAAATGCTGGTCAGAGGCAGAACTGCAGTACTGGCTATTTGCCAGTATTCAAGATGGCGCCTCTAGCTTCCAGTTACAGGCCTTTTATAGCTCAGAGCCCAGGGTGTCCTGTGAACATTGGAGGTGCCTGCATGTGTGGCCCGAGGGTACTGGGGTCCCCCTCTCCTCCTCTTCCTCCTTCGTCTGGACTCTCAGCAGTAAACTCGGCTGTCTTCTGGGGAGGCTCACAGGGACTCAGCCCAAGACTCCCAGATTCCAAGATGGCCGCCGGCCAGTGCACAAGTGAGGTAAGTGCACTTTAAATGTATATTCCGAGGTCTGGCTGTTGAAATATGTCGTCCTGCAGACGGCCGGGGGTCTGGGGCAGGCTGGGGAGCGATGTGGGGAAAGTCAGGCGGAGTCCAGCGGTGCCACGGGTCCCGTTTCGTCCGCGAAGCGGGCCCGGAGCCCAAAATCGGGACGGCGTCAAACTCGAGGCCCCGGTCTCTGGAGCTCGAGTAGGCTGTGATCTCCAAAACATTGCTGCGGCCTCCCGGCGGGTTCCTCTCGTTCAGGGAGACGTCCACAGCCGTGGACAAGGTCAGAGAGGGTGGACCCGAGTGCTGGGGATAATTGTTATTGCGGATTTACACTATAGAAATGCAGGAGCCCCTGCACAACACTTCCTCTCCTAACAGCGTCCAAGCCACGCCCCCGGAGAGGGGCTTCTTTGTGATCACCCCCCTGCCAGCATTCTAGCAGCCGGGATCCTGGCGTCGGTATGCTGACCGCTGGGATCCCGGACGCTGGCATCTCATACCCAGTGCCTCCTGTACTCGCATATTGTTGTGACTGGATCAGATAAGGCCTGATATTGACTTGGGAACAGAGTAAGAAAGAACAAGCATCTGTGCACCTGGATAAAAAGCTATGTTGCACTGCAGGTGGGACAGATGTAACACGTGCAGAGAGATTTAGATATGAGAGAGGCGTGTCCAAATCGAAATCTAAGTTGCAGTGTAAAAATAAAGCTGCAGAGAATTTGTGGACTACATGCAAAAGCAGCCAGTATTTAACCTGCATGCAAAACAATGGGGTACATTTACTAAGGTGGGAGGTTTTTTTTTAGAGCTAGTGATGTTGCCCATAGCAACCAATCAGATTCTACTTAACATTTATCTAGCTGCTTCTAGAAGATAATAGATAGAATCAGATTGGTTGCTAAGGCAACATCACCAGATCTAAAAAACTCACACCTTAGTAAATTTACCCCAATGTATGTATTTGCACCCCTTACATTGCAACATTGGCCCTCATTCCGAGTTGTTCGCTCGCAAGCTGCTTTTAGCAGCATTGCACACGCTAAGCCGCCGCCTACTGGGAGTGAATCTTAGCTTATCAAAATTGCGAACGAAAGATTAGCAAAATTGTGAATAGACACTTCTTAGCAGTTTCTGAGTAGCTCCAGACTTACTCGGCATCTGCGATCAGTTCAGTGCTTGTCGTTCCTGGTTTGACGTCACAAACACACCCAGCGTTCGCCCAGACACTCCTCCGTTTCTCCAGCCACTCCCGCGTTTTTACCAGAAACGGTAGCGTTTTTTCGCACACACCCATAAAACGGCCAGTTTCCGCCCAGAAACACCCACTTCCTGTCAATCACATTACGATCACCAGAACGAAGAAAAAACCTCGTAATGCTGTGAGTAAAATACCTAACTGCATAGCAAATTTACTTGGCGCAGTCGCACTGCGGACATTGCGCATGCGCATTAGCGACTAATCGCTCCATTGCGAGAAAAAAATACTGAGCGAACAACTCGGAATGACCCCCATGGTTTGTCCAGGTGCGCAGTTCAACGCTCTTTCCAATTTTATTCCCAATTCAGGGACAGATTCAGCATGGATCATTATTGAGACTGAAATTGCAGTTGTCTCAAAACTGCTACTGCTAAAATCGAAAAAAATTGCGAAGAGCCGCCCTGAAATGGGAAAAGACGCCCACCGATGTGAATGCAACTCTGCGTATGCATTCGCAGAATTGCGCTCCATACGCAGAAACAGAGTACCATCGACAGGTGCGGTTAACCCATGCCTAATCAGAATAATGCGGATGAAGTCGCACCGGCACCAAGTTTAATCGCTAGCAATCGCAGCAGACGTCTGATATACGGCCGGCCCACAAATGACACCCATGACACGCCTCCGTTTTCCCAACCACTATCCACAAATGCTATGTAACCTTCCACAAACGCATACCTCCCAACATGACCCTCTCCAGGAGGGACAGAATGCTCTGCTCCTGGACTTTCTCCTTATTTCTGATTGCCATCACCTGTGCTGAACACCTTTCTTATCCATTAACCTGTTCAACACAGGTGCCGGCAATCATAAATTAGGAAAAAAATCCAGAAGCAGAGCATCGTGTCCCTCCTGGAGAGGGTAGTGTTGGGAGGTATGCAAACGGTAATTTCCTGTCAATCACTGTGCGATCTCACTGAGCCTACTAACGCACGGCAATCACAATGCAGCCTTTGCGCACATGCAATGCATTCGCAGCACATGCGCAGACAGCGATTTTGCAGTTTAGCGATCCACGTTGAATGAGTCAGAACCTGGCCCATAGTTCGTCTAGGCAACTTTTCTCATTGCAATCTGACTGGACCAATCCTCACAAGCTAAACTTAATAGCCTCATTTATCAAACGCCTATAGATTGTAACCTTGGAAGTATGGCCCTCTTACCCCATTGTCTCCCTGTCAATACCAGGTCTGGTTTATTTATTGTGTTTGTTTCAAAATGTAAATCACTGCAGGGTCCTCTAGTACTATACATACATGATATTAAAATTTAAAAAACAAGATCTGCTTTGCAGGCATATAAATAAGTGGTTTGGGAAAAGATGGCTGATAGCAGCAATGATAGTACATGTCTAATACTGATATGTAAAGCCACACTACCACCGACAGAAAAGAGTATAAGACCCTCTAACACCAGGTACAAAACTCTCTGCTCCAGGACTTCACACATAATTTATGATTGCCGTCACCTGGGTTATAAACGCCTTTCTTATAATTAATTGGTTCAACACAGGTGACTGCAATCACTAATTAAGTGTCTGTTTTACAAATGTGCTATTCTCCTCTAGCCGGAAACCAGTATCTTCCCTGGGACTCTGCCAGTTCACCATTGCTATATGGCAGTGTTTCCCAACCACGGTCCTCAAGGCACACTAACAGTCCTGGTATTAGTGATATCCTGGCTTGAACACAGGTGACTTAATTAGTACCTCAGTTATTTTGATTTAACCATCTGTGCTGAAGCCTGGATATCACGAAAACCTGCACTGTTGGTGTGCCTTGAGGACCGCGGTTGGGAATGCCTGCTATATGGTGATAGAGTGGTGCCTGTACATGCCATGCAACACCCGCAATAAGAGATGTCCCCTTACTGAAATTATGTACTAGTTAAAGGACCAGGCCTATCCCCTCACCCCCACTCCGCAGCCCCAACCCATTCCAATACGTACCACATTGGCAGGGTCTGTCATACTTGCCTACCTGACCCTCTCCATGAGGGAGAAAATGCTCTGTTCCTGGACTTTCCTAGTAATGTAGGATTGCCATCACCTGTGGTGAGCTAGTTAATTGATAAGAAAGGTGTTTCACCACAGGTGAGGGCAATCATACATTACCAGGAAAGTCCAGGAACAGAGTATTTTCTCCCTCATGGAGAGGGTCAGGTAGGCAAGTATGGGGTCTGTCCCATCTCCCTAAGTAGTAGGAACCGTTGCATGTTGGAATTGGGACAGACATATCATAGATGCTGACTTTCATTCTGCCCCCCCCCCCCCCCCCCCCCGCCCTCCTTCCCCAGGAGAGTCGATTTGGGTGTGATGATAAGTATTATAGGGTATGGGTGCCTGCATTATAGATCAGTGCCCCCCCCCCCCCCTCAGACACACACACACACACACACACACTGATTGTAACACATCGCCCATCCCCTATTAGCAGGTCTCCCATCCCTTATATTATCCATTATTGCACCCCTCAGTCAGTTACTGCATTGACTATATATCAGTGCCTTTAGTGTGATTCCATTATATGAGGTCTGACAATTAAGCTAGCGAACTCACCACCATGCAGTAGCGGATTTGCCGAAAGATCATCGAGTCGGGAGGGCATTTCTGATTTCGGACAAAAATGTCAGAGCGCTGGTCTTGCTTAAGGCCCATACACACGGTGAGATTCGGGCTATGCCCGATTCTCACTATGCGACAGGGGCTAGGTCGGCATCGCAAGCACATAATGAGTGTGCTTGCGATACTGACTATGTGCGATTTTGGCTAAGTGTCAATTTTGACTATCTCTTCTATAGAGATAGTGAAAATTGACTTGCCTGCACAGTCTATCTAGGCTTGCGATGCCGGCCGCGCGGGGCCGTGCATCAGCATCGAATCGGGATCGCAAGGTGACTTTCACCTTGCGATCTGCACTAAATTTTCTATATAGTCAAAATCGTAAGAAAATATTTCCCTGTGTGTACACACCTTAGGGTCCCATGAGGTCTAAATGTGTCTCTGCTTCAAGCCGGAATACATACAGTACATATTCCCGATGGGCGGGATGCCTGCTGTCAACATCCCGACAGCGGCGTCCCACCTGCCAGAATGCCGGCAGCGGGGTGAGCGCTATGAGTCTCCTTGCGAGCTCGCTGCACCCGCCATGCAGTGGGATCGGTGGCATGCTGCACTCACCACGGGATCTATTCCCACTCTCCCGTGGGTGTCATGGATGCCCACGAGTGGGAGTAGACCCTATGCGCCTGTATTCCAGCTGTTGGCATTGTCGGCTGTCGGCATTCCGGTGTCGTTATCCTGACCGCCGGGATCCCGACAGTCGGCAAATTGATTGTCTCCCTTCCAGCCATACCGGGAGTACTGTATAGACAAGTATGACATCTGTATATGTATGAGATGTATAAGTATGAGATGAGATGTATATGTATGAGATGTATATGTATGAGCTGATTCTTCCGCGTTTAGCCGCACTGTTGATCTAATGGACAGACAGCAATATTAATTAGTCTGAACGCTCTTTGCTACTTTTACACTAATATTATGCTAATATTAATCATGTTACATGCATCTAAAAGACATATCTAAAATACGACCATACCTTTACACAAGACACTGCAAAAACTCTAATCTATGCTCTCATTATCTCCCGCGTCGATTATTGTACTAGTCTCCTGACCGGTCTTCCCAAACATAGGCTCACACCACTACAATCCATTCTGAATGGAGCTGCGAGGCTAATCTTCCTCGCTAGATGTTCATCGTCTGCAGATCCGCTCTGTCAGTCCCTCCATTGGTTACCTGTATTCTACCGTATTCAATATAAAATACTTTTACTCACACACACGGCCATTAACCAAACTACACCAAAATACATCTCTTTTCTCATCTCAAAAATATCACCTAAACCGATCTCTTCGCCCGTCACAAGATCTATGTCTCTCATTCTCACTCATTACTTGCTCCCATTCACAATTGCAGGAGTTTCTTTCAGGCTGCACCCACTCTGTGGAATGCCCTATCATGCACAATAAGACTCACCTCTAGTCTCCAAACTTTCAAGCGTTCCCTGAAACTCAACTCTTCAGGCTAGCTTATCAAATTCCAGAACTGCTCACTCAACCTTCATAAGCTTTCATATCCAATTACATCTCCACTGTAGAGTCCACACATATCCTCTCACATATTTCTCTGACGTCCTAGTGGATGCTGGGAACTCCGAAAGGACCATGGGGAATAGCGGCTCCGCAGGAGACTGGGCACAACTAAAGAAAGCTTTTAGGTCACCTGGTGTGCACTGGCTCCTCCCACTATGACCCTCCTCCAAGCCTCAGTTAGATTTTGTGCCCGGCCGAGGTTGGATGCACACTAGGGGCTCTCCTGAGCTTCTAGAAAGAAAGTATATAATTAGGTTTTTTATTTTACAGTGAGACCTGCTGGCAACAGGCTCACTGCAGCGAGGGACTAAGGGGAGAAGAAGCGAACCTACCTGCTTGCAGCTAGCTTGGGCTTCTTAGGCTACTGGACACCATTAGCTCCAGAGGGATCGACCGCATGGAACTGGCCTTGGTGTTCGGTCCCGGAGCCGCGCCGCCGTCCCCCTTACAGAGCCAGAAGCAAGAAGAGGTCCGGAAAATCGGCGGCAGAAGACATCAGTCTTCACCAAGGTAGCGCACAGCACTGCAGCTGTGCGCCATTGCTCCTCATACACACTTCACACTCCGGTCACTGAGGGTGCAGGGCGCTAGGGGGGGGGCGCCCGGAGCAGCAATAAAAACACCTTGGCTGGCAAAAATACCACAATATATAGCCCCAGAGGCTATATATGTGATAATTACCCCTGCCAGAATCCATGAAAAAGCGGGAGAAAAGTCAGCGAAAAAGGGGCGGAGCTATCTCCTTCAGCACACTGGCGCCATTTTTCCTTCACAGATCCGCTGGAAGGAAGCTCCCTGGCTCTCCCCTGCAGTCTACACTACAGAAAAGGGTAAAAAAGAGAGGGGGGGCACTAAATTTAGGCGCAGTATATATAACAGCAGCTATAGGGGGCATAACTCAGTTAGTCCCTGCATTATATAGCGCTCTGGTGTGTGCTGGCATAGTCTCACTCTGTCTCCCCAAAGGGCTTTTGTGGGTCCTGTCCTCTGTTAGAGCATTCCCTGTGTGTGTGCGGTGTGTCGGTACGGCTGTGTCGACATGTTTGATGAGGATAATGATGTGGAGGCGGAGCAGATGCCTATAGAAGGGATGTCACCCCCTGCGGGGCAGACACCTGAGTGGATGGACTTATGGAAGGAATTGCGTGCACGTGTCGACTCCTTACACAAAAAATTTGACGACATGCCAAATGCGGGACAGCCGGCTTCTCAGCTCGTGCCTGTCCAGGCGTCTCAAAGGCCATCGGGGGCTCTAAAACGCCCGCTACCTCAGATGGCAGACGCGGATGTCGACACGGATACTGACAACAGTGTCGACGACGATGAGTCTAGTCTAATGTCCACTAAGGCCATTCGTTGCATGATTGAAGCAATGAAAGAGGTGTTACAAATTTCTGATATAAACCCAGGTACCACTAAAAAGTAGAGATGAGCGCCTGAAATTTTTCGGGTTTTGTGTTTTGGTTTTGGGTTCGGTTCCGCGGCCGTGTTTTGGGTTCGAACGCGTTTTGGCAAAACCTCACCGAATTTTTTTTGTCGGATTCGGGTGTGTTTTGGATTCGGGTGTTTTTTTCAAAAAACACTAAAAAACAGCTTAAATCATAGAATTTGGGGGTCATTTTGATCCCAAAGTATTATTAACCTCAAAAACCATAATTTACACTCATTTTCAGTCTATTCTGAATACCTCACACCTCACAATATTATTTTTAGTCCTAAAATTTGCACCGAGGTCGCTGTGTGAGTAAGATAAGCGACCCTAGTGGCCGACACAAACACCGGGCCCATCTAGGAGTGGCACTGCAGTGTCACGCAGGATGTCCCTTCCAAAAAACCCTCCCCAAACAGCACATGACGCAAAGAAAAAAAGAGGCGCAATGAGGTAGCTGTGTGAGTAAGATTAGCGACCCTAGTGGCCGACACAAACACCGGGCCCATCTAGGAGTGGCACTGCAGTGTCACGCAGGATGGCCCTTCCAAAAAACCCTCCCCAAACAGCACATGACGCAAAGAAAAAAAGAGGCGCAATGAGGTAGCTGTGTGAGTAAGATTAGCGACCCTAGTGGCCGACACAAACACCGGGCCCATCTAGGAGTGGCACTGCAGTGTCACGCAGGATGTCCCTTCCAAAAAACCCTCCCCAAACAGCACATGACGCAAAGAAAAAAAGAGGCGCAATGAGGTAGCTGTGTGAGTAAGATTAGCGACCCTAGTGGCCGACACAAACACCGGGCCCATCTAGGAGTGGCACTGCAGTGTCACGCAGGATGTCCCTTCCAAAAAACCCTCCCCAAACAGCACATGACGCAAAGAAAAAAAGAGGCGCAATGAGGTAGCTGACTGTGTGAGTAAGATTAGCGACCCTAGTGGCCGACACAAACACCGGGCCCATCTAGGAGTGGCACTGCAGTGTCACGCAGGATGTCCCTTCCAAAAAACCCTCCCCAATCAGCACATGATGCAAAGAAAAAGAAAAGAAAAAAGAGGTGCAAGATGGAATTGTCCTTGGGCCCTCCCACCCACCCTTATGTTGTATAAACAAAACAGGACATGCACACTTTAACCAACCCATCATTTCAGTGACAGGGTCTGCCACACGACTGTGACTGATATGACGGGTTGGTTTGGACCCCCCCCAAAAAAGAAGCAATTAATCTCTCCTTGCACAAACTGGCTCTACAGAGGCAAGATGTCCACCTCATCTTCACCCTCCGATATATCACCGTGTACATCCCCCTCCTCACAGATTATCAATTCGTCCCCACTGGAATCCACCATCTCAGCTCCCTGTGTACTTTGTGGAGGCAATTGCTGCTGGTCAATGTCTCCGCGGAGGAATTGATTATAATTCATTTTAATGAACATCATCTTCTCCACATTTTCTGGATGTAACCTCGTACGCCGATTGCTGACAAGGTGAGCGGCGGCACTAAACACTCTTTCGGAGTACACACTTGTGGGAGGGCAACTTAGGTAGAATAAAGCCAGTTTGTGCAAGGGCCTCCAAATTGCCTCTTTTTCCTGCCAGTATAAGTACGGACTGTGTGACGTGCCTACTTGGATGCGGTCACTCATATAATCCTCCACCATTCTATCAATGTTGAGAGAATCATATGCAGTGACAGTAGACGACATGTCCGTAATCGTTGTCAGGTCCTTCAGTCCGGACCAGATGTCAGCATCAGCAGTCGCTCCAGACTGCCCTGCATCACCGCCAGCGGGTGGGCTCGGAATTCTGAGCCTTTTCCTCGCACCCCCAGTTGCGGGAGAATGTGAAGGAGGAGATGTTCACAGGTCGCGTTCCGCTTGACTTGACAATTTTGTCACCAGCAGGTCTTTCAACCCCAGCAGACTTGTGTCTGCCGGAAAGAGAGATCCAAGGTAGGCTTTAAATCTAGGATCGAGCACGGTGGCCAAAATGTAGTGCTCTGATTTCAACAGATTGACCACCCGTGAATCCTTGTTAAGCGAATTAAGGGCTGCATCCACAAGTCCCACATGCCCAGCGGAATCGCTCCCTTTTAGCTCCTTCTTCAATGCCTCCAGCTTCTTCTGCAAAAGCCTGATGAGGGGAATGACCTGACTCAGGCTGGCAGTGTCTGAACTGACTTCACGTGTGGCAAGTTCAAAGGGCATCAGAACCTTGCACAACGTTGAAATCATTCTCCACTGCACTTGAGACAGGTGCATTCCACCTCCTATATCGTGCTCAATTGTATAGGCTTGAATGGCCTTTTGCTGCTCCTCCAACCTCTGAAGCATATAGAGGGTTGAATTCCACCTCGTTACCACTTCTTGCTTCAGATGATGGCAGGGCAGGTTCAGTAGTTTTTGGTGGTGCTCCAGTCTTCTGTACGTGGTGCCTGTACGCCGAAAGTGTCCCGCAATTCTTCTGGCCACCGACAGCATCTCTTGCACGCCCCTGTCGTTTTTTAAAAAATTCTGCACCACCAAATTCAAGGTATGTGCAAAACATGGGACGTGCTGGAATTTGCCCATATTTAATGCACACACAATATTGCTGGCGTTGTCCGATGCCACAAATCCACAGGAGAGTCCAATTGGGGTAAGCCATTCCGCGATGATCTTCCTCAGTTGCCGTAAGAGGTTTTCAGCTGTGTGCGTATTCTGGAAAGCGGTGATACAAAGCGTAGCCTGCCTAGGAAAGAGTTGGCGTTTGCGAGATGCTGCTACTGGTGCCGCCGCTGCTGTTCTTGCGGCGGGAGTCCATACATCTACCCAGTGGGCTGTCACAGTCATATAGTCCTGACCCTGCCCTGCTCCACTTGTCCACATGTCCGTGGTTAAGTGGACATTGGGTACAACTGCATTTTTTAGGACACTGGTGAGTCTTTTTCTGACGTCCGTGTACATTCTCGGTATCGCCTGCCTAGAGAAGTGGAACCTAGATGGTATTTGGTAACGGGGGCACACTGCCTCAATAAATTGTCTAGTTCCCTGTGAACTAACGGCGGATACCGGACGCACGTCTAACACCAACATAGTTGTCAAGGCCTCAGTTATCCGCTTTGCAGTAGGATGACTGCTGTGATATTTCATCTTCCTCGCAAAGGACTGTTGAACAGTCAATTGCTTACTGGAAGTAGTACAAGTGGGCTTACGACTTCCCCTCTGGGATGACCATCGACTCCCAGCGGCAACAACAGCAGCGCCAGCAGCAGTAGGCGTTACACGCAAGGATGCATCGGAGGAATCCCAGGCAGGAGAGGACTCGTCAGAATTGCCAGTGACATGGCCTGCAGGACTATTGGCATTCCTGGGGAAGGAGGAAATTGACACTGAGGGAGTTGGTGGGGTGGTTTGCGTGAGCTTGGTTACAAGAGGAAGGGATTTACTGGTCAGTGGACTGCTTCCGCTGTCACCCAAAGTTTTTGAACTTGTCACTGACTTATTATGAATGCGCTGCAGGTGACGTATAAGGGAGGATGTTCCGAGGTGGTTAACGTCCTTACCCCTACTTATTACAGCTTGACAAAGGGAACACACGGCTTGACACCTGTTGTCCGCATTTCTGGTGAAATACCTCCACACCGAAGAGCTGATTTTTTTGGTATTTTCACCTGGCATGTCAACGGCCATATTCCTCCCACGGACAACAGGTGTCTCCCCGGGTGCCTGACTTAAACAAACCACCTCACCATCAGAATCCTCCTGGTCAATTTCCTCCCCAGCGCCAGCAACACCCATATCCTCCTCATCCTGGTGTACTTCAACACTGACATCTTCAATCTGACTATCAGGAACTGGACTGCGGGTGCTCCTTCCAGCACTTGCAGGGGGCGTGCAAATGGTGGAAGGCGCATGCTCTTCACGTCCAGTGTTGGGAAGGTCAGGCATCGCAACCGACACAATTGGACTCTCCTTGTGGATTTGGGATTTCGAAGAATGCACAGTTCTTTGCTGTGCTGCTTTTGCCAGCTTGAGTCTTTTCATTTTTCTAGCGAGAGGCTGAGTGCTTCCATCCTCATGTGAAGCTGAACCACTAGCCATGAACATAGGCCAGGGCCTCAGCCGTTCCTTGCCACTCCGTGTGGTAAATGGCATATTGGCAAGTTTACGCTTCTCCTCCGACAATTTTATTTTAGGTTTTGGAGTCCTTTTTTTTCTGATATTTGGTGTTTTGGATTTGACATGCTCTGTACTATGACATTGGGCATCGGCCTTGGCAGACGACGTTGCTGGCATTTCATCGTCTCGGCCATGACTAGTGGCAGCAGCTTCAGCACGAGGTGGAAGTGGATCTTGATCTTTCCCTAATTTTGGAACCTCAACATTTTTGTTCTCCATATTTTAATAGGCACAACTAAAAGGCACCTCAGGTAAACAATGGAGATGGATACTAGTATACAATTATGGACTGCCTGCCGACTGCAGACACAGAGGTAGCCACAGCCGTGAACTACCGTACTGTACTGTGTCTGCAGCTAATATAGACTGGTTGATAAAGAGAAGATGTCTATGTAACTATGTATGTATAAAGAAGACTGAAAAAAATCCACGGTTAGGTGGTATACAATTATGGACGGACTGCCTGCCGAGTGCAGACACAGAGGTAGCCACAGCCGTGAACTACCGTACTGTACTGTGTCTGCAGCTAATATAGACTGGTTGATAAAGAGAAGATGTCTATGTAACTATGTATGTATAAAGAAGAATGAAAAAAAACCACGGTTAGGTGGTATACAATTATGGACGGACTGCCTGCCGAGTGCAGACACAGAGGTAGCCACAGCCGTGAACTACCGTACTGTACTGTGTCTGCAGCTAATATAGACTGGTTGATAAAGAGAAGATGTCTATGTAACTATGTATGTATAAAGAAGAATGAAAAAAATCCACGGTTAGGTGGTATTACAATTATGGACGGACTGCCTGCCGAGTGCAGAGACACAGAGGTAGCCACAGCCGTGAACTACCGTACTGTGTCTGCTGCGACTGGATGATAAATGATATAAAAAATATATATATATCACTACTGCAGCCGGACAGGTATATATTATATATTATATAATGACGGACCTGCTGGACACTGTCTGTCAGCAGAATGAGTTTTATTTTTATAGAATAAAAAAAAAAAAAACACACAAGTGAAGTCACACGACGAGTGTTTAACTTTTTCAGGCAATCACAATATAAGTATACTACTAACTATACTGGTGGTCAGTGTGGTCAGGTCACTGGTCAGTCACACTGGCAGTGGCACTCCTGCAGCAAAAGTGTGCACTGTTTAATTTTAATATAATATGTACTCCTGGCTCCTGCTATAACCTATAACTGGCACTGCAGTAGTGCTCCCCAGTCTCCCCCACAATTATAAGCTGTGTGAGCTGAGCAGTCAGACAGATATATAATATATATAGATGATGCAGCACACTGGCCTGAGCCCGAGCAGTGCACACAGATATGGTATGTGACTGACTGAGTCACTGTGTGTATCGCTTTTTTCAGGCAGAGAACGGATATATTAAATAAACTGCACTGTGTGTCTGGTGGTCACTCACTATATAATATATTATGTACTCCTGGCTCCTGCTATAACCTATAACTGGCACTGCAGTAGTGCTCCCCAGTCTCCCCCACAATTATAAGCTGTGTGAGCTGAGCAGTCAGACAGATATATATAATATTATATATAGATAATAGATGATGCAGCACACTGGCCTGAGCCTGAGCAGTGCACACAGATATGGTATGTGACTGACTGAGTCACTGTGTGTATCACTTTTTTCAGGCAGAGAACGGATATATTAAATAAACTGCACTGTGTGTCTGGTGGTCACTCACTATATAATATATTATGTACTCCTGGCTCCTGCTATAACCTATAACTGGCACTGCAGTAGTGCTCCCCAGTCTCCCCCACAATTATAAGCTGTGTGAGCTGAGCAGTCAGACAGATATATATAATATTATATATAGATAATAGATGATGCAGCACACTGGCCTGAGCCTGAGCAGTGCACACAGATATGGTATGTGACTGACTGAGTCACTGTGTGTATCGCTTTTTTCAGGCAGAGAACGGATATATTAAATAAACTGCACTGTGTGTCTGGTGGTCACTCACTATATAATATATTATGTACTCCTGGCTCCTGCTATAACCTATAACTGGCACTGCAGTAGTGCTCCCCAGTCTCCCCCACAATTATAAGCTGTGTGAGCTGAGCAGTCAGACAGATATATATAATATTATATATAGATAATAGATGATGCAGCACACTGGCCTGAGCCTGAGCAGTGCACACAGATATGGTATGTGACTGAGTCACTGTGTGCTGTGTATCGCTTTTTTCAGGCAGAGAACGGATTATAAAGTAAACTGCACTGTCCTCACTAGTAAACTCTCTCCACTCAGTCTCTACACTTCTACAGTAACAGTACTCCTCCTAGTCAGCTCCAGTAAATCTCTCTCAGTCTCTTATAATCTAAATGGAGAGGACGCCAGCCACGTCCTCTCCCTATCAATCTCAATGCACGTGTGAAAATGGCGGCGACGCGCGGCTCCTTATATAGAATCCGAGTCTCGCGATAGAATCCGAGCCTCGCGAGAATCCGACAGCGTCATGATGACGTTCGGGCGCGCTCGGGTTAACCGAGCAAGGCGGGAAGATCCGAGTCGCTCGGACCCGTGAAAAAAAACATGAAGTTCTGGCGGGTTCGGATTCAGAGAAACCGAACCCGCTCATCTCTACTAAAAAGGGTATTATGTTGGGGAGAAAAAAACTACCCGTAGTTTTTCCCCCATCAGAAGAAGTAAATGAAGTGTGTGAAGAAGCGTGGGCTTTCCCTGATAAAAGATTGGTAATCTCTAAGAAGTTACTAATGGCGTTCCCTTTCCCGCCAGAGGATAGGTCACGTTGGGAGACACCCCCTAGGGTGGATAAAGCGCTCACACGTTTGTCTAAAAAGGTGGCACTACCGTCTCCGGATACGGCCGCCCTCAAGGAACCTGCTGATAGAAAGCAGGAGGCGATCCTGAAGTCTGTATATACACACTCAGGCATTATACTTAGACCAGCTATTGCATCAGCATGGATGTGCAGTGCTGCCGCTGCGCGGTCAGATTCCCTGTCAGAAAATATTGACACCCTAGACAGGGACACTATTCTGCTAACCATAGAGCATATAAAAGACTCAGTCTTATACATGAGAGAAGCACAGAGGGAGATCTGCCGGCTGGCATCTAAAATAAGTGCATTGTCCATTTCTGCTAGGAGAGGATTATGGACTCGCCAGTGGACAGGGGATGCAGATTCAAAAAGGCACATGGAAGTTTTGCCTTATAAGGGTGAGGAGTTATATGGGGATGGTCTCTCGGACCTAGTTTCCACAGCAACTGCTGGGAAGTCAGCATTTTTACCCCATGTTCCCTCACAGCCTAAAAAGGCGCCGTGTTATCAGGTACAGTCCTTTCGGACTCAGAAAAACAGGCGTGGAAAAGGCGGGTCTTTTCTGTCCAGAGGCAGAGGTAGGGAAAAAAGGCTGCAACAAACAGCAGGTTCCCAGGAGCAAAAGTCCTCCCCCGCTTCTTCCAAGTCCGCCGCATGACGGTGGGGCTCCACAGGCGGAGCCAGGTACGGTGGGGGGCCGCCTCAAAAATTTCAGCGATCAGTGGGCTCGCTCACAGGTGGATCCCTGGATCCTGCAAATAGTATCTCAAGGGTACAAACTGGAATTCGAGGCGTCTCCACCCCACCGGTTCCTAAAATCTGCCTTGCCGATTACTCCTTCAGACAGGGAGGCTGTGCTAGTGGCAATTCACAAGCTGTATTCCCAGCAGGTGATAATCAAGGTGCCCCTACTTCATCAAGGACGGGGTTACTATTCCACACTGTTTGTGGTACCGAAACCGGACGGTTCGGTGAGACCCATTTTAAATTTGAAATCCTTGAACACATACATAAAAAAATTCAAGTTCAAGATGGAATCGCTCAGGGCGGTTATTGCAAGCCTGGACGAGGGGGATTACATGGTATCCCTGGACATCAAGGATGCTTACCTGCATGTCCCCATTTACTATCCTCACCAGGAGTACCTCAGATTTGTGGTACAGGATTGCCATTACCAATTCCAGACGCTGCCGTTTGGACTCTTAACGGCACCGAGGGTGTTTACCAAGGTAATGGCGGAAATGATGATACTCCTTCGAAGAAAGGGAGTTTTAATTATCCCGTACTTGGACGATCTCCTATTAAAGGCGAGGTCCAAGGAGCAGTTGTTGGTGGGAGTAGCACTATCTCAGGAGGTGCTACACCAGCACGGTTGGATTCTGAATATTCCAAAATCACAGCTGGTTCCGACGACACGTCTACTGTTCCTGGGTATGATTCTGGATACAGTCCATAAAAAAGTGTTTCTCCCGGAGGAGAAAGCCAAGGAGCTGTCATCTCTAGTCAGAGACCTCCTGAAACCAAAACAGGTCCGGATCGCATCTTCAGATGCATCGCCTAATAACCCTGTCTCCAAGAACCAGGGTGTCTCTGCTGTGGTGGCTGCAGAGTGCTCATCTTCTAGAGGGCCGCAGATTCGGCATACAGGACTGGGTCCTGGTGACCACGGATGCCAGCCTTCGAGGCTGGGGGGCAGTCACACAGGGAAGAAACTTCCAAGGACTATGGTCGAGTCAGGAGACTTCCCTACACATAAATATTCTGGAACTAAGGGCCATTTACAATGCCCTAAGTCAGGCAAAATCCCTGCTTCTACACCAGCCGGTACTGATCCAGTCAGACAACATCACGGCAGTCGCCCATGTAAATCGACAGGGCGGCACAAGAAGCAGGATGGCAATGGCAGAAGCCACAAGGATTCTCCGATGGGCGGAAAATCACGTACTGGCACTGTCAGCAGTGTTCATTCCGGGATTGGACAACTGGGAAGCAGACTTTCTCAGCAGGCACGACCTCCACCCGGGAGAGTGGGGACTTCATCCAGAAGTCTTCACGCTGATAGTAAATCGATGGGAACGGCCACAGGTGGACATGATGGCGTCCTGCCTAAACAAAAAACTAGAGAGATATTGCGCCAGGTCAAGGGACCCTCAGGCGATAGCTGTGGACGCTCTAGTGACACCGTGGGTGTACCAGTCAGTTTATGTGTTCCCTCCTCTGCCTCTCATACCAAGGGTACTGAGAATAATAAGAAAACGAGGAGTAAGAACAATACTCGTGGTTCCGGATTGGCCAAGACGAGCGTGGTACCCGGAACTTCAAGAGATGATCTCAGAGGACCCATGGCCTCTGCCGCTCAGACAGGACCTGCTGCAGCAGGGGCCCTGTCTGTTCCAAGACTTACCGCGGCTGCGTTTGACGGCATGGCGGTTGAACGCCGGATCCTGATGGAAAAGGGCATTCCGGAGGAAGTCATTCCTACGCTGATTAAAGCCAGGAAAGATGTAACTGCAAAGCATTATCACCGCATATGGCGAAAATATGTTGCTTGGTGTGAGGCCAAAAAGGCCCCAACAGAGTAATTTCAACTAGGTCGATTTCTGCATTTCCTACAAGCAGGAGTGACTATGGGCCTGAAATTAGGCTCCATTAAGGTACAGATCTCGGCTCTGTCGATTTTCTTCCAGGAAGAACTAGCTTCACTACCTGAAGTTCAGACGTTTGTGAAAGGAGTGCTGCATATTCAGCCCCCGTTTGTGCCTCCAGTGGCACCTTGGGATCTCAACGTGGTGTTGAGTTTCTTAAAATCACATTGGGTTGAGCCACTTAAAACCGTGGATCTAAAATATCTCACGTGGAAAGTGGTCATGTTATTGGCCTTGGCTTCAGCCAGGCGTGTGTCAGAATTGGCAG
The DNA here is from genome assembly GCF_028390025.1 of Pseudophryne corroboree. NCBI lineage: Eukaryota > Metazoa > Chordata > Amphibia > Anura > Myobatrachidae > Pseudophryne > Pseudophryne corroboree. Next base: position 105,591,911 of record NC_086444.1, on the reverse strand, counting down.
CTTTGTCATGTAAAAGCCCTTATCTGATTTTCCATATGGATAGGGCGGAATTGAGGACTCGTCCCCAGTTTCTCCCTAAGGTGGTATCAGCTTTTCACTTGAACCAACCTATTGTGATGCCTGCGGCTACTAGGGACTTGGAGGATTCCAAGTTGCTGGACGTAGTCAGGGCCTTGAAAACTTATGTTTCCAGGACGGCTAGAGTCAGGAAAACTGACTCGCTATTTATCCTGTATGCACCCAACAAACTGGGTGCTCCTGCTTCTAAGCAGACTATTGCTCGCTGGATTTGTAGCACAATTCAGCTGGCGCATTCTGCGGCTGGACTGCCGCATCTTAAATCAGTAAAAGCCCATTCCACAAGGAAGGTGGGCTCATCTTGGGCGGCTGCCCGAGGGGTCTCGGCTTTACAACTTTGCCGAGCTGCTACTTGGTCAGGGGCAAACACGTTTGCAAAATTCTACAAATTTGATACCCTGGCTGAGGAGGACCTTGAGTTCTCTCATTCGATGCTGCAGAGTCATCCGCACTCTCCCGCCCGTTTGGGAGCTTTGGTATAATCCCCATGGTCCTTTCGGAGATCCCAGCATCCACTAGGACGTCAGAGATAATAAGATTTTACTCACCGGTAAATCTATTTCTCGTAGTCCGTAGTGGATGCTGGGCGCCCATCCCAAGTGCGGATTGTCTGCAATACTTGTACATAGTTATTGTTAACTAATGGGTTATTGTTGAGCCATCTGTTGAGAGGCTCAGTTGTTTTCATACTGTTAAACTGGGTATAGTATCACGAGTTATACGGTGTGATCGGTGTGGCTGGTAAGAGTCTTACCCGGGATTCAAAATCCTTCCTTATTATGTCAGCTCGTCCGGGCACAGTGTCCTAACTGAGGCTTGGAGGAGGGTCATAGTGGGAGGAGCCAGTGCACACCAGGTGACCTAAAAGCTTTCTTTAGTTGTGCCCAGTCTCCTGCGGAGCCGCTATTCCCCATGGTCCTTTCGGAGTTCCCAGCATCCACTACGGACTACGAGAAATAGATTTACCGGTGAGTAAAATCTTATTTTTCTCTTTCTTCACATTCCCTTCCTTTTGACCCCAGGCCAACATTGTTATGTGACCATATCATACAACCCACCAAGAACCTTTGCAATCTGGTGGACCATTATGCAATAGATAGCGTCTATCCTTGTGTATCAATGCCTATTTGCCCATAGATTGCAAGCTTGCGAGCAGGACCCTCATTCCTCTATGACTGTATGTTATTACCCAGTTGTTTTTTTATCACTGTTGTTTCCAATTGCAACGGAATTTGCTGCGCTACTGTATAAAAGAAACTTAATAAAGAAAATACATAATAAAATTCTGTTAATTTTGTGTGAATTTTTCACCACTTAAAGTGCTATTTTCTGGTATATCTCATATATATATATACAAACAGGCCCGTTTTAAGTCTTCACTGTTTGGTCCAAACTTGGCCATCATCTGAAGAAGAAAGTTCTGCTATACTGTACAGTATGTAGCTTTTAGAGTCATTTAAGGCCATCAGAACGCACAGAGGCATAAATTACAAGACCTGTGCAGTGGCCATGAGACTACGACATGTCATTCCCTACCCTGACACTGATTTTAATATACTTAATGGGCCATGACAGTTTGACAAGAAAAAGAACAGACAGAAAGTCTTCACCAACAACCTAACCCCAAAGCGGCTGAAAGTCAAGATGACTGTGAGAACTATTAATCAATCTTCTGATGTGAAGTTTAATATTGTCCAGTGTGAAATGCAGGATGAATGTCTGAAGCACATCCATGGTCACTGTGACCGCAATGTACAAAGTTTTGGTGGGAAAACCAAACAATTTATAATAATACATTTGTAAAGGCAGTTAATAAAAGTGTATAATAAATGCTTTGATTAACATTTTGTTTTCTGCCATTAAGGCAATACATACAGTAGTTCTGAAAGCAGAGAAAGAACCTTTGCTTCTGCATCTGATTGTAACATAAAAGGTAAAAGCACGTCTTGGAACGTGCAGTTTAGCAGCTAGCAAGGACGGATTGCAAAATTGATTTCTCCAGATGCTTGGTGAATTGGGGAGCTCCTGGCTGAACGGAGCTGGTCACGGTAAAATAAGATTTCATTTTGTCAGACAAGATGCTTAAATGAACACCAGGGAGGGATGACTGTATATTTGGGGAAGGAACGCTGCTGGTTTAGCACATAGTCACAAAATGACCTGATTCTACAGATCCTCAGAGATGCAGGGGGGAGCATGCCTCAGTAATTCTTTTTAACTGGACAGATCCTAAATGAACACATAAACTAATATATTAAGAACATTGTAATGAATATACAGTTTGTGACACATGAAATAACGACAGACCAGATGTTCCCTGACTCGTATACATTTTGTAAGATATGAATTAAAGGCAAACAGTACTGTGAGAAAAGAGGGCTGTTGGAATGTGATAGGAAGCGGACTTTAAAATGAATTTTATTGGCATTTTCAATGCTGTGACAGACCACAATCCTGTATAGAGCTGCACAAAATATCTGCTAATAAACAGAATAGGGGTTTGCACTTGTGCATTGCCCAGAGCAGACACATAGCCCTATCTGCACAAACATTAGGTGCTGTGAGTGGATATTTCATACATAATTAAATTATTAAATGCCGCTTAATGACATTGTGTTGTAAAGATGTCAGAGTAAATCTCTTATATGAATGCATTCATACTGGAAGCGTCCGCTCATTCCTGCTCTGTCCAAACAATGCGAAATACAGAAGATCTGAATGTAACTGACATGTAGCAAATTGCAATGCTATTGCCCTAAACTATACACAGTAGCAAAGATTTCCATGATTGGGGGCCTTATCTGTGACATGGGGGGTTGGTAAGGGCATAATCTGTGACATGTGGAGGGTTGGGGGGGGTATAATCTATGACATGGGAAGGGTTAGGAGGGGGCATAATCTGTCACATGGGAAGGGTTAACAGTGGGCATAATCTGTGACATGGGAAAGGTTGGGAGGGGCATAATCTGTCACATGGGGGAGTTAGGAGCAGGCATAATCTGTGATATGGGAAGAGTTGGCAGGGGCATAATCTGTGACATGGGAAGGGTTGGCAGGGGCATAATCTGTGACATGGGGGAGTTGGGAAATGCAAAATCTGTGACATGTGGAGGGTTGGGGGGCATAATCTATGACATGGGGAGGGTTAGGAGGGGGCATAATCTGTCATATGGGGAGGGTTAGGAGTGTGCATAATCTGTGACATGGGAAGGGTTGGGAGGGGCATAATCTGTCACATGGGGGAGTTAGGAGCAGGCATAATCTATGATATGGGAAGAGTTGGCAGGGGCATAATCTGTGACATGGGGAAGGTTGGGAGGGGCATAATCTGCGACAGGAGGAGGGTTGGGAGGGGGCATAATCTGTGACATGGGGAGGGTTGGGAGGGGGCATAATCTGTGACATGTGGAGGGTTTGGGGGCATAATCTGTGACATGGGGAGGGTTAGGAGGGCGCATAATCTGTGACATGTGGAGGGTTGGGAGGGGGCATAATCTGTGACATGGGGAGGGTTGGGATGGGGCATAATCTGTGACATGTGGAGGGTTTGGGGGCATAATCTGTGACATGTGGAGGGTTGGGAAATGCATAATCTGTGACATGGGGAGGGTTGGGAAATGCATAATCTGTGACATGGGGATGGTTGGGAAATGTATAATCTGTGGCATGGGGAGAGTTGGGGGGGCATAAACTGTGACATGTGGAGGGTTGGGGGGCATAATCTGTGACATGGGGAGGTTTGGGGAATGCATAATCTGTGGTATGGGGAGAGTTGGGGGGCAAAACCTGTGACATGTGGAGGGTTGGGGGACATAATCTGTGACATGGGGAGTGTTGAAGTCAAAAATATTACATAGAGAGAACATACAAACCCCACACATTATGGGTCGCTATGCTTGCAAATCCGCGCAGCGAGCACAGCAATATATAGTAACATACGCATTTACACAGACATGCCACAAAGATATATTCAACACATATTTCATACAGCACAGAAATTTAAACAATCAAGCACTAGACATCATAAGGTTTCAAATTATATAATGGAATATAACGTCATGTATGTGTATTGTTGGAGCGGAGCAAGATGGACATGTCGTGCTTGGTGTCAAAGTAACCAGATTAATGTGTGGATTCATTTGATGCCTGTAATTAACTTGTAGCACATTGCCATGAGTAGATATGAGTAAATGTATGAAAGCTAAAGCCACAATTCTGAAGTGAACAAAAGAACACTCCAAATGACAGCATGTGTGGCCAGGAAACCAGAGGCCAGCCCCTATGATGTCATCTTCATTGCTTGCATATGAACTGACCAATGACTCATTATGAATGAGAAAGTTCCCTCCCCTGGACCAATAACAGAGAGATCTGTACGACCCCAACAGACTCAGTGTATAGCTGATCCCACACACAGAGCCGGCTGTTCTGTTTTGTCCCAGGTGCTGATCGAGATGGGTTTCTGCCGATACTCTGCTGCTGTGAGCATGGAGGGAGAGCTAAAGATGGAGGAGGGGGAGCGTAGTGAGCATTGAGGGAGATGGTGATGTATTGCTGGCCGTGTCTTTAATGAATTAGTTTGTAATAACTGCTTACTGTGTAAATTGTAACCATGTAAATATATATAATGTACATGTGATATATTGTATACATATCCTTTTAATAACAAATATATACATCAATGAACTTTGGAACTCAGATAATGTGTGGGTGTATTGTTTTCTCTTATGGGATGTAGTGTTTTGCGACGTACAGCGCACATTCATAGCACATAGTAATAAGATGCACCTGGCATTTTAAATATTTGTTAGAAACTAATTTGATTTGAACAGGAGGGTTGGGGAATGCATAATCTGTGACATGGGGAGGGTTGGGGGGAATAATCTGTGACATGTGGAGGATTGCAGGGGCATAATCTGTGACATGTGGAGGTTTGGGGGCATAATCTGTGACATGAGGATTGTTGGGAGGGGCATAATCTGTAACATGGGGAGTGTTAGGAGGGGGCATAATCTGTGATATGTGGAGGGTTGGGAGGGGCATAATCTGTAACATGGGGAGGGTTAGGAGGGGTAAATCTTTGACACGTAGAGGGTTTGGAGGGGCATAATCTCTAACATGATGAGGGTTAGGAGCAGAGCCGGCCATAGGCATAGGCAAACTAGGCAATTGCCTAGGGCATTTGACGTGCCTAGGGGCATCAGCAGCTTCTGCTGATTAAAATGATATGCGGCATGCCTATATTCTGTGTGTAGCATTTATTATGCAGATACAGCAACAGTCTCACACAATATATAGGCATGCTGCATATCATTTTAATCAGCAGAATCTGCTTGTGCATCCTAGCCACATAGCAATGCAAATAAGATGCATTTTCATAAAAAGGTGCCCGACGTTAGCATTGAGGCAAGATTTATGAGGACACATCTGTATCCAAGCAGAGGCAGAGGTCACAGTGATAGCGGCAGTGTGAGTGCTGTGTGCATGTGAGTGAGTTGGTTGTGCAGTAGAGTTGTCATTATGTGTATAGGGACACTAATAATGTGCAGCAAATGTGTAGGGGGCACTATGTGTATCATTATGTGTATAAGGGCATTAACAATGTGCAGCATATATGTAAGGGACATTATGTGTAAAAGGGCATTAATAAAGGTTGCCATAATGTGTAAGGTGCATTATGTTTATAAGGACATTAATAATGTGTAAGGGGCATTACTGTGTGGAATTATGTGTATAAATGCATTACTAATGTGTGGCATTATGTGTATAAGGTGCTCTACTATGTGGCGTTGCATATAGAAAGGGAACTACTGTGTCGTCTAATATGAATAAAGAGCAATAGGGTGTGGTGTAATGTGAATAAGGAGCAATTCAGTGTGATGTAATGTGAATAAGGGGCTCTACTGTGAGGAGTAATGTTTATAAGGTAAACTAATACTACTGTGGGATGTAATATGAATTATAGACACTATCACATGATCAAATGTGAATAAAGTTGCAGTACTGTGTGGCGTAATTGGAATTGGGGTTACTATTGTGTGGCCATGCCCCTTGGCAGCAAAAACACACCCCTTTTTGGGCTGTGCGCCAAATGTGCGAACTGTTCCTAATTAAAATATAGGGGGTACAAACACCAAATTAAGGACTGCTATGGGTGAGGGGTGATGGTGCTGGGAAAGAGGTGCAAGGTCAGAGGCGGAACCAGCGGTGGTGCTAGGGGGCACCAGCCAAAATCTTGCCTAGGGCATCATATTGGTTAGGGCCGGCTCTGGTTAGGAGGAGGCATAATCTGTGAAATGCGGAGAGGGTTGGGAGGGTCATAATTAGGGTTACCACCTCAGCCCTTTAATTCTGGACACATATTAATTACACAGGTTCTGTGGCTGATTAAAACCAGGAGAAATGGAGTCTTGAAGTCAGCCAGCCACAGAACCTGTGTAATTAACCCTAGTCATAATCTGTGACATGGGGAGGGTTGGAGGGCATAAATTGTGACATGTGGAAGGTTGGAAGGGGCTTAATCTGTAACATGGGGAGGGTTAGCAGGGGGCATAATCTGTGACATAGGGAGGGTTAGGAAGGGGCATAATCTGTGACACTGAAACAGCATTAATAATGTACAGATGGGTCCTCCGTTATCTTGGTTGGCTGAGGCGTTAGTCACGATCGGGCATATGCAGCGTGCCTGGAGGTGATTGGCCGGCGTGGGATGTAAGTAAGTATGTATGAGTGTGTGTGTTTTAATAAATTTGTACTGTCACGGTGTGTGTGTCTTGTTTTTATTTGGGTATTTCTTTTGTTGTAGAACTACAGGTACAAATGGGCCTGTTATTTCCCCGCATGCTGGTACTTGTGGTTCTCCAAGTACCAGCAAGCGAGGGAGGCTTTCTGGGACCTGTAGTTCCACAACAAAAGATAATATTCTTTTTTTTTTAACTTTAAAAGGCTATGAGCCACTGCCCGGGGATGGGGGAGACAGCCCAGGGATGGGGGAGACAGCCTCTGGCTTCAACCCTGGCCCTTGGGTGCTTGGGGGGGTGCCCCCTTGATTTAAGGGGTCCCCACTCCCCCAGGGAACCCCGGCCAGGGGTGACTAATTGGGGGGGGGGGGGTAATGCCACGGCTGCAGGGACCAGTATAAAAGTGTCCCCCAGCTGTGGCATTATCTTCACGGCTAGTGGAGCCCGGTGCTGGTTTTAAAAATATGGGTGACCCCTACTTCTTTTGTCCCCCGTATTTTTGGAACCAGGACCGGACAAAGAGTCCGGTGCTGGTTGTCTAAATACGGGGGAACCCTATGCATTTTTACTCCTGTATTTTAACAACCAGGACCAACTCAAAGAGCCCAAGGCTGGTTATCCTTAGGAGGGGGACCCCACACAATTTCTTTTAATGATTTTTAAAAAGAAAAAAAGGATTGCAAAGAAAAAAAAATTAATAAAGTGAATGTCAGGGGGAAAAAAAATATAGATTGGCACTTTGGGAATCAAACCCGGGAATCTCAGCGTGGGAGGTGGGAGCGTTCATCGCTTGCCAACGTCGCTGCATGGAAGATACACAAGTTCATGTGTAAAAGTAATGCAAGCAGCGATTCCTTCCCATTGGTGTTCGTTTATGCCGTCAGGGGACTCGGACGCTCACAATCAAAACACGGTATTAAGTGCACTGTACATACTTTAAAGTCAATAAGCTACATTACTCCTTACACACATTAGTTGTGTCTGCATACACAAGTGTTTTAACACGTTCTTTTGAGTCTGTATAAACTATTTTTTTTTAACTCTCTCTATCTGACCATTGGTCACCATCTGTGTGTACAGTATGCAGTACAGGACTGTATATTAACATTACAGTCATCATTGACCATTTGACAGAGCTTGTACTGTAGATCAACCCGCCGCTATTCGATCTAAAGTACTGGATTAGTGGAGCATTAGCCACCCAGTGGTGGAGATGTGTATTGCATGCTGAGTATCTAGTCGTGCCTCAACGCGCCTGTCCGTGATTAAACTCAGCAACCTAAGCTATCACCTAGGCATGACTAAACCTCTGTCTAGGCACAGAAACATCGAAAAAAACGGAGGACCCATCTGTATCAGGTGAGTGTAGAGTATCCTATGTCTTACTGTTTGCACAATGATGAAGGGGTCTGCAGCCGTACGACCATGAACTCACAGCCGTAACTAGACATGTTGGTGCCCTGGACACAAGAGAGTATCCACCCCCCTCACCACCTGCATGTATTGATATTAGTGATAATTTGCAAAACTAAAGGGGCCACAACCAGGGGATATTATTTTTCTGTCCCAGGAGCGGGCTTGACCCAACTGTATGACATATTTTGCCCATCTCTGTTCTTTAGAGAGGACAATTTCACAAACACATAACATTATAACACTGTTGAACTTACGTAATCTTTTTTTGCAATATGAAAACTTTTTTTACATTCACTGATCCCATACCTCATCTAAATATATTTGGTGCTGGGGTTCAGGCTGGCTAGCCCGCGGCACTGGAATACAAGTTCTTTATGATGGCTTGGCTCCTCGTCTTCTCAGCATTCAGCAGATGAGAAAACGGCATTATGATATGTTGACGTCTCATCTCCTGATTTTTAACTATGGCAGTGGCTGGCTGAGCATTTCAGACTGGTGGCCATGCAGCACTCTGGGTATCATACCCTGGGCCCTTCATGTGCACCAGCAGCACCGGCGGCAGTTCCGCCTCTGCTCTTGCATACCAAAATTTCAGTTCTTTACATTAATCTTTGTTGTACAACACAAACTTTGTAAAATGGGTTTTGTGACCAAACCATCATTATCCAATTATACAATTTACATCAGGTGATTCCATAAGAGTCTGCAGGTAAAGCTTGGGATGTACTTACCTTTAAAAGCTGTGCTCAGATAAGACAACCCATATAAAAGCACAGCACTGATCATATGAATAATTTGATCTTATAAATGCATGAATATATATTAATATATAAGTTAATGTAGAACTGGCCACTTTGACGTGAGTTGGTCATGACGAAAACAGCAAGTTAAAGTATTTTCAAACAGTATCTAAATGCTGTGGCTATTAGCCAAAATGATGACGCTCGTAAACCTGATGTTACTGAACTGCAATAACCACCCAGATAATGGGGGTAATTCCAAGTTGATCGCAGCAGGAAATTTTTTAGCAGTTGGGCAAAACCATGGGCCCTCATTCCGAGTTGTTCGCTCGGTAAAAATCTTCGCATCGCAGCGATTTTCCGCTTAATGCGCATGCGCAATGTTCGCACTGCGACTGCGCCAAGTAAATTTGCTATGCACTTAGTAATTTTACTCACGGCTTTTTCATCGTTCTGGCGATCGTAATGTGATTGACAGGAAATGGGTGTTACTGGGCGGAAACAGGCCGTTTTATGGGCGTGTGGGAAAAAACGCTACCGTTTCCGGAAAAAACGCAGGAGTGGCCGGAGAAACGGAGGAGTGTCTGGGCGAACGCTGGGTGTGTTTGTGACGTCAAACCAGGAACGACAAGCAGTGAAATGATCGCAGATGCCGAGTAAGTCTGGAGCTACTCAGAAACTGCTACGAGGTGTGTAATCACAATATTGCGAATACATCGTTCGCAATTTTAAGATGCTAAGATTCACTCCCAGTAGGCGGCGGCTTAGCATGAGCAAATCTGCTAAAATCCGCTTGCGAGCGAACAACTCGGAATGACCTCCCATGTGCACTGCAGGGGAGGCAGATTTAACATGTGCAGAGAGAGTTAAATTTGGGTGTGGTGTGTTCTATCTGCAATCTAATTTGCAGTATAAAAATAAAGCAGCCAGTATTTATTTACCCTGCACAGAAATAAAATAACCCACCCAAATCTATCTCTCTCTGCACATGTTATATCTGCCTCCCCTGCAGTGCACATGGTTTTGCCCAACTGCTAAAAAATTTCCTTCTGCGATCAACTTGGAATTACCCCCAATATGTACGAACTTCAGTGGATGCTTGGTAAACATTTGTCGGTGTAAGTGGTTACTCAATAACACTTACTGTAGGTTTAGAAACACTTACGTAATGACTAGGAATAAATCTACTCTTTATTTGTGGCTGTTTAACCTCATAATTGAGGATGAGTCGGCCTCTTCTGGTGTCGGTAGGAGTACAGAAAATGAAAGTAAAATAGCTTTCTCTATGTAACGGATTTGTTTTGGCGTGATGCACTGTACCATGAAGTATGATGTCTTCCTGACAGGTCTATTTAGCACAAGAAATTATTTTATATTGTGACAAGAACATGCGTCAAGTGAGGATATAGTTACAAACTATTTATATTTTCACTTCTCATTTCCTGTTCTAGAGAACAATTGTATACAGAGCCATACGACACTTTTTGGTGCACTGTGCTAGAAAGAGAATTGGTGCCGACCCCCCACCCCCATTTTTCCAATAGGGACATACCTGTAAGGTGCGTACCTCATGGGGATGGGGCATGACATATACACGCACATTTAAAGAACAATGCAAGAAAATGGATTTGGACACAAATCCTCTTTATACCACATTCATGAACTCAATCCGAGAGCTTGCTGCCATTCAGCCACAAAACCCATTTCAATATATTGCCACACCCAGGACTCAACCCCACAACCTGCTGCATCCCAGCCAAGCACCCCACCCACCAAGCCACTTGATCCCACATAAAAACTATGAGATTTATAACTATATGAAGCTACCTGCACCCTGTAAAAAAATAACCAGCATCATAATCGAGCAGATCTATGTAGTGTGCAGCCACACATCCAATCCCTTGCAGCCACACACTACATAGATCTGCCCAGCCGCAATACTGATCACCACTTCACCAAGTACAAGGTAAGCTTCAAATAGTTAAAACTCTCCAGCTTGGAATTCTCTAGCTTTCTATGCAAGGGCAAATAGCTCAATGAATAGAGTGTCCGACTGCAATGTCATAGACAATGGGTTTGAATCCCGGGCACATCAGCATCCCGAAATGTAATAGGACAGTGACACTGAACGACAAAGAGCTCTCAAGTCAAGTCCATGAATGCTGTATTGGTATTAGCAAAAAAAGGGTGAGGGTAGGAGACAGGGGTGGTCAGAAGATGCTGGGCTTTAAAAAGGGGTGGAAGCTGCAAGTGAAAGTATTAGATAATTCTTAATTGACAAATGCTGCCAACAGCTCCACTACCCTGCAAAGCTATCTGCACACTCCACACACACCCAGTTACAACCCTGATTGTATATATTCCTAAGGCCAGTAATAGAGAAGGAAGTGCAAAGTGCAATGGAAAGTTCCTCCTCTTCAAGAACAGAAAAAGAAAAAGAGAAAAAACTTTTGGCACAATATTTAAAAAAACATTGGTTTTTATACTGTCTTTATTTAAATATATTAATTTCAAGTACTTTTGTGGGGTGGGAAAACATTTCCCTCTGCACACAAGATCACAGCCTAATGTCAAGAGTCCAAAGTAAAATGCCTATGTGCCAGATACAGATGTACCTAGTGGCGTCACAACCGGGGTGCGGCGGGTGCGGCCAGCGCTCGGGTGTCACCCACCGAAGGGGTGTCACCAAGCTATCGGCTCCTGCTTAGTGACAGGAGCCGGGTACTGCACTGTAACATTACGTGCAGTGCCCGGCTTCTGTCACTGTGAAGAAGCCGACACTGCAGTCTCCGGGGTCAGCCAGCACCTCCCGCACCCCCTTAGTCATGGAAACGGGGGTCGGGAAGCGTAGCCACACCCATGTGCAGCCCAACCATGCTCCCATCTCGCAAAGCCACGCCCCTTCTGATGGCACCTGCGAATTCACGCCCCTTTTTGAACAGGAGCCGCACCGGGTGTCAAACATGTAAGTGACGCCTCTGGATGTACCCAGGCTCATCCTGGCTGCAGCTAATCTTACCTGTGACTAGTTTGACACGGTGTGCACACAAGCTCACAGGTACATGTGTATATTCACACCTGTGGCCCATAGGCTCCATCAATTTCCCTTCACAAAAGCAGTCCCCTTAAATTTGGGAGCTGCTAAACTGTACATTTACCAAGCTCCTCTGGATCCCTCCCCTTTGGCTCCCACTGACACATGCACAGGCAGTCATGCATGCACAGTATGCGCACCGTGTCCAAACTCAAAAGCAAAGTGACACTGGTAGCCTAGCTTCCAGCTATTCGCCGGGACAGGGCTTTTTCGGAAGCTCTGTCCTGGTGCCCCTACGTTAATAAATGCATGTGGTCACTTTCAAGGCTTCATTGTGAGTTGGGGAGAAATATTCATGCCACAAACATATTTTATATGCAGTGGGTGTTACAGTAAATACTGTATGCCTCTTACGCAGATCCAGGTGTGGAATACTGTACCGCCAGACCCCACAGCATATACACCCCCCACAGTGGTGGCAGTTCCACCACTCACCAGACACCTCAATCAGATCTTTGTATGATACGACCACTAATTGAGAATAATGTTTTCAAACTAACTTTATGCTTGTCAGCAGAACTCTCCATCTTAAGAGGCCCATACACTACTGCGACATGTCGGTCCCTCATGTTGCAGGCGATCACTCCGGCAGCCTCCGGGGCGGCAGGATCGCCCAAGATACATCGTATGCTGTGCTTTTGCATACGATATATCTTGGGCGATCCCAGCCATGCCTGCGGGGTCCGACATATCACGAGTGCAGCACATTCAATCTGGAGGATCCGATCCGATGCTCACGGGAACGCACATCGGATCGGATCAGAAACAACTCCAATATCGATTATGCCCGAGAGGGGGGAAGAGGGTACAAATTACCTGGGCTCAGGTCTGACAGAGGGACCCAGTGGGGGCTCAGGTCCACGCCTCCTTTGATTATGCCATGCCCCCTGAAAAGTACCTGGGCCCAGCCAGGCTCTCTACTGCCCTGGCTGGGAGGCATGCCATGCTCCTGTGAGTGGGTGTTTCCAATGTGCTAGACACGCCCCCAAAGAGGAGTGGCCATGCCGTTAGCATGCTGTGGTCACACCCCTTCCAGTGGGGGCAGGGGGCCCCAGGAAGTTGTTGTACCGGGGCCCAGGATTTCTCTTGGCAGCCCTGATTATCAGTCTAGTGTATAGGGCCCCTTACAAGTACACAATTTAGAAACAACTGTCATAGATGCTCATGTTTCTTGGACTTTCATATACCATACTTGCCTACCCTCTCGGAATGGGCGGGAGGCTCCCAAAATTCGGGTGACCCTCCCGGCCCCCCGGAAGAGCAGGCATGTCTCCCGATTTCAGGGGTCACCCCCTGCCCTGCCGCCCACTTAGCGGGTAAAGTGGGCGGTCCGTGCAGGCGATGACGCGATTCTTGTTGAATCGCGTCATCATAGCCACGCCCCCTGCTGTATAATGCCGGTAATAGCGGCATTACACAGCGGGGGGCGTGGCTTACATGACACGTCCAGAAGCCACGCCCCCATTCCGCCTCTGGCCCGCCCCCCTCAGCACGTCACCACACTGCCCGCCTGCCCTGCTGAGCCGACCGGCTGCTCTCAGCCGGAGAGAGCAGCCCAAAAGTCGGTAAGTATATTATACTGAGATGCACAGCAGTTCCAAAGCCACTGTGCCACGGACATTTTACTGGTTGTAAATTAAAAGAAGTCCTGTAACACCATAAAGAGAGCATGCGTGGCAGCTGCAAAATAAACTAACTTTGTGACAGGTGTACATACTGTATACTGTTTGTCGGTATGCAAGGCACATGAAAATGTGCATTTAGGAAAGGACAAGGAAAGGGACACATGAGAAGTGGTCCCCCTCATGAAAACGTTGGGAGGTGTAGTCCTATTATGGGAGTCTTAGTGGTATATTTGCAGAATATCCCCCCAAAACATCCATTTTCAAGGAGGTACGCACAAATATTAAGCATTGCCAAGATTTAACATTGAGGGCCTGCAGCTTACAGTATATCTCCGATATCTGCTGCAATCCTTGCATTTCTCAACTGCATAGCAGCCTCCAGAGATTTCTACAGGTTTCTATAGGGACTGCTGTCAGATTTACCAAGCTCTGGAATGCGTTAGCCCGTAGTAGCCTATGGGTTGCAGTTCATAGAATTTCTGGGAGAGGGATCCCTATAGGATCCCTCCCTGGTGCTGCCCATTGCAGATGTCGGCACATGCATAGTAACTCAGTAGCTGGCAGAAGCAGGAAGTAAAGTAATCATATAAACAACTAGCTGAATACCCGTGCTTCGCTACGGGATGAGGATGGTAAATTAGAATGATAGTTGTTTGTTAATTTACGTTAGTTGGAGATCTAGTATATAGGCATATCTTGCTTCCCTGACGCACTTTGTGTAGTGGCCGGACCCCTTTTTGGTCCCTAAAGGGACCCTGCTCTTTTCACTATACAACTCTCAGTCCGTGGCTTCTTGCTGCCTCCATTCCCCTCCTCACATCATGTCAGTGCCCCTAGGAAATGATCGATTTATTTACAGTTTCTTATATAGTGCAGCACATTATGCATCTCCTGATATACTCTGTGCTGCTGGGGGACCCTGCTACTTCCACTATATAACTCTCAGTGTGTGGGTTCGTGCTACCTCCATTCCCCTCCTGACATCATGTCACTGCCCCTGTCACATGCAGCCCTATCCTGCGTGACTTATCAATAGGGTTACCGCCTCATCCCTTTAATTCTGGACACATTAATTACACAGGTTCTGTGGCTGGCTGACTTCAAGACTCCATTTCACCTGGTTTTAGTCAGCCACAGAACCTGTGTAATTGATGTGTCCAGAATGCTGCTGGGGACCCTACTCCTCCCACTATATGACTCTCAGCGTGTGGCTTCCTGCTACCTCCATTCCCCTCCTCGGATGGTGGTCATTAGGTCGACATGAGTTAGGTCGGCATACATTGGGTTGACCACGTTTGGTCGACATGCATTAGGTCGACATGATCACTAGGTCGACATGGTCATTAGGCCGACATGTACTAGGTCAACATGGAAAAAGGTCGACATGAGTTTTTCACAATGTTTTAATTTTTTGACCTTTTTCATACTTAATGATCCACGTGGACTACAATTGGGAACGGTAACCTGTGCCAAGCGCAGCAGTAGCGGAGCGAGGCACTGTGCCCGAAACATGGCGAGGGAAGCGAGCCATGCGAGGGGTTACTGTGCACCAATTGGTGTTCCCCATCACTTTTTGAAGAAAACAACACCAAAAAAAACTAAAAAAAAACTCATGTTGACCTTTTTCCATGTCGACCTAGCACAAATCAACCTAATTACCATGGCGACCTAGTGATCATGTCGACCTAATGCATGTCAACCAAACGTGGTCGACCCAATGTATGTCGACCTAATGAACCAGACAACACCTCCTCACATAGGCCCTCATTCCGAGTTGATCGGTCGCAAGGCGAATTTAGCAGAGTTACACACGCTAAGCCTACGCCTACTGGGAGTGTATCTTAGCTTCTTAAAATTGCGACCGATGTAATCGCAATATTGCGATTACAAACTACTTTGCAGTTTCTGAGTAACTTCAACCTTACTCTGCCTGTGCGATCAGTTCAGTGCTTGTCGTTCCTGGTTTGACGTCACAAACACACCCAGCGTTCGCTCAGACACTCCCCCGTTTCTCCAGCCACTCCTGCGTTTTTTCCGGAAACGGTAGCGTTTTCATCCACACGCCCATAAAACGCCGTGTTTCCGCCCAGTAACACCCATTTCCTGTCAATCACATTACGATCGCCGGAGCGATGAAAAAGCCGTGAGTAAAAATACTATCTTCATTGTTAAATTACTTGGCGCAGTCGCAGTGCGAATATTGCGCATGCGTACTAAGCGGATTTTCATTGCGATGCGATGAAAAATACCGAGCGAACGACTCGGAATGAGGGCCATAATGTCACTGCCACTGTCTCATGAAGCCCTGCCATCACTGACAAATCATGCATGTCCTGATATAGTCTGTGCTGCTGGCCCACCTCTAGGGGTGTGTTACCCCCACAGTGTTTGTTCCTAGATTGTAAGTCAAATGTGTACCAAGTTTGGTGTAAATTGCACCAGGCATTCCAGAGTTATGCTGTCTGCTGAAATACTCTGTGCTGCTGCCTCACTGCTAGGGGTGACTTACCCGCACAGTGTTTGTTTCCCGATTGTAAGTCATATGTGTAGCAAGTTTGGTGTAAATGGGTCCAGGCATTCCGGAGTTATGCTGACTCCTAAAATACTCTGTGCTGCTGTCCAACCCCTAGGGGTGCTAGGGGTGTCTTACCCCCACAGTGATTGTTCCCAGATTGTAAGTCATATATGTACCAGGTTTGGTGTAAATTGCTGCAGGCATTCGGGATTTATGCTGGAACATACATATACACATACATACATACATACATACATACATACACACACACACATACACACACACACACACACACACACACATACACACACACATCCATTTTTGCCAATTTCCGTGGATGGGCAGTGACATTTGTAAAACTGGTTCTTAGCAAGCACCTAGGACCTAAGGAGAAGCTAACTGCCAAGTTTCAAGATTGTAGGCCTTGTGGTTTAAGAGATTCCGTGATGAGTCAATCAGTGAGTCAATCTCCTTTTTTGCCTTTCATACACTGGCCGACACTATCAGGGATTTTTTTTCATCTGCTCGGAGGCAGGTGGAACAATATCCCTGATAAGGGCCGTTTTTTCGCAGCTGCGATCTCGTGAAAACACATGAACCCAGGAACTTATCCCAGACCCGTTAGTTTTTTGTTTTGTTTTTTGAGCGGAAAAAGGGCTTTAATTGAATTACTCGCATAAAACATCCGGTGAAAAAAATTGTGGTAAAGCCTGTTTTGTTTTTGTATAAAACTTGAACGGAATCAATTGAATTCCCCTCTTGTATGAAATGAGGACCTGAACTATTCTACAACACTGCTGTAAACAGACTCATCAATTTGTCTCTCGCGGTCACCCAAACAATGTATAGAGATGGAAATATGTATGATCCTTCAATGCAAAAATGCACTGAGGAGTTTGCAAACTGCGTATTCTGTTTCCTGAAAACCGAACCCACCCATATTTAGGGGTTCAGAGCGGATCCGAGTCCCGGCTTGGTTCTTCCTGCCTGGCTCGGATCTGAAAACGATGCAAAACAGAGATCACGGCATCTGATCTCTGTGTTTTGGTGCGGAAAGCTTCTTCTGTCAAATCCAATCAGCAGCTGCTACCATGGTAACAGGCTGCTGGTTGGCTGAGAATGATTATCTCTCAGCCAACCAGGGGCCTGTTACCATGGTAGTGGCTGCCGACTGGATCTGACAGGCAGAAGTGACTGAGAGCAGGAGAGTGACCTGTCTTATCAGCGGGGAAGCGCATACCTCCCAACACTCTGTATGCAGAATTCAGGACTACAGCGTGCGTCGAACGTGCATGCACCCGAAAAGGGGAAGTGGCCTCAACAAAAGGTGGTGTGGCTTCACAGGAATGCCGCAACCTCCAGCCACCATCACTGTGGAAGCATGCCCAGTACTGCAGGAGTTGCTGCCATGAGTCTTGTCCCTCTCTTCTGTGAATAAAGCAGCGAGCGACAGGGGTTCCCCTAACTCACCCACCACCTTAGTTGGGACAGGGACAGTGGTACAGTGTTCCAATAAATGGGACTGCCCAGCAAAAATCGGTACAGTTGGAAGGTATGTATTATTGGCACTTAGTAAATGTAGCCCTAAGCTTTAAAAATGTCCTGACTGTTAAAGAGTAATTAATGTCTATTGCTTATTTTCCTTAAATGTTCAGTAAAACCTAGATATGGCTATATATCATTCTACATGGAGATCATTGTTTTCCCCTGTAAGAGTGGGAGTAGTCATACAGTAGCTTTTGCTTGTTCATTGAAAATGAAACATCCTGCAGAAAAACTTCAATGGAACCAATGGCCAAAGAAGCAGTTAATCTGACAGGGCTGCTATGTCATGTGGGGAGAGAAAGGGATTTAAAAAAAAAAAAAGAGAACAAAAAATTATTTATTTGAATCAATAACCTTGCCAAACTCTGATTGGACATTTTTCTTAAGTGCAAACGTTTTGGTGTTAGGAAGGAACACTCTATGGCAGTGGTCAGGGAACAGGGGTAAATTACCCCAAATGGGGTAAAAATTAAATTCCTGGGGGTAACGGACGGTCGCGCTGCCGAGACACAGCCCCGTCCAGCACCGGCCGGCTCTCGATGTGACGTGCTGACATCATACCGCGCTCCCTCCTGCCCGCCCTGCGCTGTGCTCCTGGCCGCCTTGTGCTGTGTTCCTGGCCGCGGTGTGACGTCACACCGCACTCCCTCACGCCCGCCCGTCCTGCGCTGTCCTGTCCTCTCGCCCGCGGCCCACCAACCCACACACAAAACTTGAAGTGTTCTCTGGCTGACCACTGACGGAGTTCTGCAGGATCAGATAGTGGCCCACATAACAGTGGGAAATTCCCACTGACATTACTGAGGTGAGGATGCGACCATCTGTCTCCTAAAAGTCGTGTGTCCCCCCCCCCCCCCCCCTTCCCCTGTCATCAATCTTTCTTACCTTAATATTTGTGTTTTGGGAAGAAAGTGTTAATTAACCCATTCATTGCCAAAAAATAATTGGCGAAAATAATAAATATATATATATAAATACACAGTATCTCAGAAATGACATACAAACAGTGATAACCAGTATATATGCACAATAATATATGATTTCCTTCCTTTCAAATCAAGGGCGTAACATCGGCGTATCTAAATATATTTTGGGGTAAAAGGTAAAAATGTTCCCTGACCCCTGCTCTATGGGGAAGTAAAGACAGCTATTGTTAATGCACTACAGGTTGAGTATCCCTTATCCAAAAAGCTTGGGACCAGAGGTATTTTGGATATGGGATTTTTCCGTATTTTGGAATAATTGCATACCATAATGAGATATCATGGTGATGGGACCCAGGTCTAAGCACAGAATGCATTTATGTTTCATATACACCTTATACACACAGCCTGTAGGTAATTTTATCCAATATTTTTTATAACTTTGTGCATTAAACAAAGTGTGACTACATTCACACAATTCATTTATGTTTCATATACACCTTATACACACAGTCTGGATGTCATTTAATACAATATTTTTAATAACTTTGTGTATTAAACAAAGTTTGTGTACATTGAGCCATCAAAAAACAAAGGTTTCACTATCTCACTCTCACTCAAAAAAGTCTGTATTTCGGAATATTCCGTATTTCGGAATATTTGGATATGGGATACTCAACCTGTATAATATACCCTTATTAAAACTAGAGATGAGTGGGTTCGGTTTTACTCTGATTTACTTGAATCTCCTTATTGACTCTCGCATGTCACGTGTTTTGGTTAGCCAATAAGAAAAATCCAGAAAATCTGATTTTGCGATAATTCTGGCGTTAAGAACAGAGTAAATCCAAAGCCGCTCATCTCTAATTAAAACTGGTACACTTCAGCTGTAAAACGAAAAGCTTGGGGACCCATCTCTTTTGGCTGTTTATATTTAACCTGATGTCAGAGGTGTTACTGCAGTGATCTCACGGCCTTTGAGTGAGGAACCAATTAAAATTGCCACATAAGAAAATTTAATTTCTAATTAACACGTCTTCTCTTAGAATAACACCAGGCTGTATGAGGAGGAAGCTGAACTGACGTGTTATACATGCTGAAATAACTGTTAAATGCTCCGGGTTTGCCTCTGTTCCCTAATTCCTGGCCTGTCAGCTGATGATTAATGAGAAGGGAATATGAAAGAAGCCCACAAAACACAATACAGAAACAGTACTCGGGGCCACAATCCCTGAGCCTTAAATCATAACGGTGGAATAAAAAGATGAATAAATTGCCCAGTAAAAGCAATATGTCGTACTGGTCTCACTGCTATATTTTTTGTTCTCTTATGTTTAATATAGCAAAATAGCCATTAATATTGGGTCTTGTCTGCTGCAAAACTTAAACAAAACAAATTGATAAATGCAAAACTAAGTCACCATAATTCAAATCCATTTGTCACGTAGTATATCAAAGTCTCCATTGTACAAAAGATCCTTATTATTCTCCCAATTCTGATCTACATCGTAGTTAGTTTACCGTGCAATAAATACATAACCTGGAAATAGAATGAATTTTCCTACGCCTTAGACACAGATGAAAAGCTTGACGTTGAATGGTTACATGCATTACTCATTTTTGCACAGATATGTCACACTTAATAAATTGCTCCGATAGTCCTGACTGCTGTAACTTGAACACAAGTGAAGAGGGATTATGTGAAGGAGAGCATCGGGAATTGTCTGCAAAAAAACATGGATACAACAGATGTGGTAGGAAGCTAAAATGTGTTGTATAATTGCTCAGACACTATCTACTCCTATTGGGATACCAGTTCTCCAGTCTTCTTTGGGTGGGCACAAATGCATCACTTTCCTCATGCTGTATCCTATGACACTATGGTAAGATTTCCATCAGTAGCAGCAATAGCGATTTGTAGGAGAACATGTGTATGGTATATATCAGTTATCTGAGAACGTTTGGAACTTCAGAGGTAACTTCATCTTGATTTACAGTAAGTTCATGGTGCAAACCTATACTGTCAGTTTGGCAACCCGAGCTGGGTACTTTAATTTGTTTCTGGGGTTATTTCTTATATATTGTATGCAATATACTACTGTATATTGACTACAGCCTCATATGGGCATCAGTCGCACCATCAAAACTTATACCAGCCATACGCAGACGTAGTTTCTCAGTATGGCCTCCAGTGTAAAAAGCTGAGCATCTGTGTATGCATGGCTGTAACTAGGGGGGGCTAGGGGGGCACACGCCCTGACTCCAGATTTGAGGGGATGCAAGCTGTCCCCCATCCCCACTCCCAACACTGCCGCATCCTCTCCTCTCCTGGGTTATCTCCATGTGCCTCGCTCCCAGCGTCGCTGCTGCAGCCTATGTGGGTGTCAGCGCTCAGTCTCTCCCGGGCTGGGCAAACGTTGGGAAAGTTTTGCAGTGTCCCAGCCAGTCAGCGAGCTGGTATTTCTATACCGGGCTGTGCACCGTCCCGACCCCCACGGCTCTACTCCAATCACATGCCAGGACAGGAGCTGTGAGGGTACACAGAGACACATACACCGGAGGCAGCAGCAGCTGAGTTCCAGAACCTACCAACACAACCTGCTCCTCTGAGGATCATCAGAGTAGCAGCCCACTGCCCTCACACACCGGCCCCAGGGCGGCCATCTCTGTGCATGGGAGATCAGAGCCATTACAGTGAGTGAGAGCATCTATAGTAATCCCATCCATCTGGGTTTTCAGGGACTTTTGCACTTTGTACATTGTGATTTGGGGGTGGGGGAGGGGGGTGGTTTATTATAGCGGCACATATTACTTCCTGCTTCACCTCTTTACTGAGGTGAAGTAGAAAGCATTACTGTTACCAGCCGCCGGCTCGTCCACCCGTGCACTCCGGTTGCTGCCAGGCAACCAGGGCGCCGGAGAGCTTTCACCAGGCGGCTTCTTGTTTGTTGCTAGGCGACGGGAGATGCCGGGTACTGGCAGAGGCAGCTGGGCGTAGAGGTGCTGCGCTCCAGCTGCACAGCATTGGTAATCATTAGTGGATCTGGCAGAGGAGCGTGCTGATTGGCTCCTATCTGCTATATCCCTCAGTCAGCCCTACCAACATTCTGTACAAGCCCAGTGAGCTGGCTGGGAGGAGAGACTATCGCAAGATCTCCTATGCAGCCAGCAGCCGGCACATCCAGGGACAGAGCTATCCCTGTTGTGGTGATGGGGCAATGGCAGCTGGTGAAATCGATAGCTGCAGCTGTCGGAACGGTCAGTGCCACCACCTAGGATATCGGTGCTGCCCTCTTGTAGACAGCAGTGCCAGCAATGACAGTAACCACTACATTATTACGTGGCGGAGAAGCGGTATCAGCACACACAGCATGCACAGTTACCGTTTTCTCCCCTATCACCACTTCAAACATCTACCCCTGAGTGCAGCTCTCAATCAGGCCATAATGTAGACAGATTAAGAAATAATTAATGATTTTGGTCAGTGGCTGTCAATTCTAGTCCTCAAGTACCCCCAACAGGTCATGTTTTCTGGATTTCTTTAGTCATGCACAGGTGAGTTGATCTATTTTCTGGGTCAGTAATCACACCTCTTTCCACAGACAGAAATCCTGGAAACATGACCTGCAGGTGGACTGGAGTTGGGAGCCACTGCTGTAGGTAACCATGAAGAGGGAGTTCATTTTGATAAGTTGAGTTGCAGGGGCCTGAATTCTAGTTACAAAACCAACTAAAATAACAAAATGTCATCAGTAGTGATTTCTTCTAATTTCATTACTGATAATTCTACATAGTTCAAGCCACAGAATAGTAACTACGTTCTACCCAGGAAACCATTCTGATGGTGCCTGAGTTTCTCACATTATTACAGTGATACACTCTCCCTTGGGGAGCTGTATCAAGCCTTGGTGTCCAATCCCCCAAAACACCCGTTTTCAGGGAATATCTGCAAAAATTAAGTAAAACCCCAATGTATGAGGGAAGGACATCTACTGTGGTACAACCATGTCTGACTACAGTGCAGCCCCCATAGGAGAGAAGTTGCCAAATATATATATTAAAGGACAAAAAGCCGTACTGCAAAAGTGGTAAGACTTTCCTATTTAACAAGTATCACAGCAGAAGTATATCTTATCCAGACAGAATTAACCACATGCTCTGAGTATATAGCGATCTTTTTTTTTATTTTAAACAGCACATGATGCAAAGAAGAAAACGAGTTGCAATGAGGTAGCTGTATGACTAAGCTAAACGACACAAGTGTGCGGCACAAACACCTGGCCCATCTAGGAGTTGGTTGTTGGATATACTGGATATATCTGCCTGGACTGATACAGCACAATACACTGACCACACTGGACTGGTCTGCACAACACAGCACCACTTTACAGCTACACTGGATATATCTGCCTGGATTGATACAGCACAATACACTGACTACACTGGACTGGTCTGCACAACACAACACAGCACCACTTTACAGCTACACTGGATATATCTGCCTGGACTGATACAGCACAATACACTGACTGCACTGGACTGGTCTGCACAACACAACACAGCACCACTTTACAGCTACACTGGATATATCTGCCTGGACTGATACAGCACAATACACTGACTGCACTGGACTGGTCTGCACAACACAACACAGCACCACTTTACAGCTACACTGGATATATCTGCCTGGACTGATACAGCACAATACACTGACTGCACTGGACTGGTCTGCACAACACAGCACCACTTTACAGCTACACTGGATATATGGCAGCAGAGAACACCAACACTGTGACTGCCTGGACTGATGCTGCACAATACACTGAGTGACTACACTGGACTGGACTGAGCAGCACAACACTTGCCACCCCACTTTCCCGCCCCAACACACAGACACTGAACACTGAGGACACGACTTTCCGAGACTGGAGTGAAAATGGCGGGGACGCGCGGCTCCTTATATGGAATCCAGATCCCGCGAGAATCCGACAGCGGGATGATGACGTTTTGCCGCATTCTGATTTCCGAGTCGAGGGAAAATCCGAGCCTGGCTCAGATCCGGACTCGGAAGGCAAAGTTCGGGGGGGTTCGTTTCTCTGAGAACCGAACCCGCTCATCTCTATATAATACGAGACCAATACAGCAGGGAATGGAATAATATAATATGCAACTAATACAGCAGGGGATGCAATAATATAATACTAAACCAATACAGCAGGGGATGCAAAAACATAATACAAGATCAATACAGCAGGGGATGCAAAAACATAATACAAGATCAATACAGCAGGGGATGCAATAATATAATATAAGATCAATACAGCAGGGGATGCAATAATATAATACAAGATCAATACAGCAGGGGATGCAAAAACATAATACAAGATCAATACAGCAGGGGATGCAATAATATAATATAAGATCAATACAGCAGGGGATGCAATAATATAATACAAGATCAATACAGCAGGGGATGCAATAATATAATACAAGATCAATACAGCAGGGGATGCAATAATATAATACAAGATCAATACAGCAGGGGATGCAATAATATAATACAAAACCAATACAGCAGGGGATGCAAAAACATAATACAAGATCAATACAGCAGGGGATGCAATAATATAATACAAGATCAATACAGCAGGGGATGCAATAATATAATACAAGATCAATACAGCAGGGGATGCAATAATATAATACAAGATCAATACAGCAGGGGATGCAATAATATAATCTGAGATCAATACAGCAGGGGATGCAATAATATAATACAAGATCAATACAGCAGGGGATGCAATAATATAATACAAGATCAATACAGCAGGGGATGCAATAATATAATACAAGATCAATACAGCAGGGGATGCAATAATATAATACAAGATCAATACAGCAGGGGATGCAATAATATAATCTGAGATCAATACAGCAGGGGATGCAATAATATAATACAAGATCAATACAGCAGGGGATGCAATAATATAATACAAGATCAATACAGCAGGGGATGCAATAATATAATACAAGATCAATACAGCAGGGGATGCAATAATATAATACAAGATCAATACAGCAGGGGATGCAATAATATAATACAAAACCAATACAGCAGGGGATGCAATAATATAATACAAGATCAATACAGCAGGGGATGCAATAATATAATACAAGATCAATACAGCAGGGGATGCAATAATATAATACAAGATCAATACAGCAGGGGATGCAATAATATAATATAAGATCAATACAGCAGGGGATGTAGAAACATAATATAAGATCAATACAGCAGGGGATGCAATAATATAATACAAGATCAATACAGCAGGGGATGCAATAATATAATACAAGATCAATACAGCAGGGGATGCAATAATATAATATAAGATCAATACAGCAGGGGATGCAATAATATAATATAAGATCAATACAGCAGGGGATGCAATAATATAATACAAGATCAATACAGCAGGGGATGCAATAATATAATACAAAACCAATACAGCAGGGGATGCAATAATATAATATAAGATCAATACAGCAGGGGATGCAATAATATAATATAAGATCAATACAGCAGGGGATGCAATAATATAATACAAGATCAATACAGCAGGGGATGCAATAATATAATACAAGATCAATACAGCAGGGGATGCAATAATATAATATAAGATCAATACAGCAGGGGATGCAATAATATAATACAAGATCAATACAGCAGGGGATGCAATAATATAATACAAGATCAATACAGCAGGGGATGCAATAATATAATACAAGATCAATACAGCAGGGGATGCAATAACATAATACAAGATCAATACAGCAGGGGATGCAATAATATAATATAAGATCAATACAGCAGGGGATGCAATAATATAATACAAGATCAATACAGCAGGGGATGCAATAATATAATACAAAACCAATACAGCAGGGGATGCAATAATATAATACAAGATCAATACAGCAGGGGATGCAATAATATAATATAAGATCAATACAGCAGGGGATGCAATAATATAATACAAGATCAATACAGCAGGGGATGCAATAATATAATATAAGATCAATACAGCAGGGGATGCAATAATATAATCTGAGATCAATACAGCAGGGGATGCAATAATATAATATAAGATCAATACAGCACGGAATGCAATAATATAATACAAGATCAATACAGCACGGAATGCAATAATATAATCTGAGATCAATACAGCAGGGGATGCAATAATATAATATAAGATCAATACAGCACGGAATGCAATAATATAATACAAGATCAATACAGCAGGGGATGCAATAATATAATATAAGATCAATACAGCAGGGGATGCAATAATATAATATAAGATCAATACAGCAGGGGATGCAATAATATAATACAAGATCAATACAGCAGGGGATGCAATAATATAATATAAGATCAATACAGCAGGGGATGCAATAATATAATACAAGATCAATACAGCAGGGGATGCAATAATATAATACAAGATCAATACAGCAGGGGATGCAATAATATAATACAAGATCAATACAGCAGGGAATGCAATAATATAATATAAGATCAATACAGCAGGGGATGCAATAATATAATATAAGATCAATACAGCAGGGGATGCAATAATATAATATAAGATCAATACAGCAGGGGATGCAATAATATAATACAAGATCAATACAGCAGGGGATGCAATAATATAATACAAGATCAATACAGCAGGGGATGCAATAATATAATACAAGATCAATACAGCAGGGGATGCAATAATATAATACAAGATCAATACAGCAGGGGATGCAATAATATAATACAAGATCAATACAGCAGGGGATGCAATAATATAATATAAGATCAATACAGCAGGGGATGCAATAATATAATATAAGATCAATACAGCAGGGGATGCAATAATATAATACAAGATCAATACAGCAGGGGATGCAATAATATAATACAAGATCAATACAGCAGGGGATGCAATAATATAATATAAGATCAATACAGCAGGGGATGCAATAATATAATATAAGATCAATACAGCAGGGGATGCAATAATATAATACAAGATCAATACAGCAGGGGATGCAATAATATAATACAAGATCAATACAGCAGGGGATGCAATAATATAATATAAGATCAATACAGCAGGGGATGCAATAATATAATACAAGATCAATACAGCAGGGGATGCAATAATATAATATAAGATCAATACAGCAGGGGATGCAATAATATAATACAAGATCAATACAGCAGGGGATGCAATAATATAATACAAGATCAATACAGCAGGGGATGCAATAATATAATACAAGATCAATACAGCAGGGGATGCAATAATATAATACAAGATCAATACAGCAGGGGATGCAATAATATAATACAAGATCAATACAGCAGGGGATGCAATAATATAATACAAAACCAATACAGCAGGGGATGCAATAATATAATATAAGATCAATACAGCAGGGGATGCAATAATATAATATAAGATCAATACAGCAGGGGATGCAATAATATAATACAAGATCAATACAGCAGGGGATGCAATAATATAATACAAGATCAATACAGCAGGGGATGCAATAATATAATATAAGATCAATACAGCAGGGGATGCAATAATATAATACAAGATCAATACAGCAGGGGATGCAATAATATAATACAAGATCAATACAGCAGGGGATGCAATAATATAATACAAGATCAATACAGCAGGGGATGCAATAATATAATACAAGATCAATACAGCAGGGGATGCAATAACATAATACAAGATCAATACAGCAGGGGATGCAATAATATAATATAAGATCAATACAGCAGGGGATGCAATAATATAATACAAGATCAATACAGCAGGGGATGCAATAATATAATACAAAACCAATACAGCAGGGGATGCAATAATATAATACAAGATCAATACAGCAGGGGATGCAATAATATAATATAAGATCAATACAGCAGGGGATGCAATAATATAATACAAGATCAATACAGCAGGGGATGCAATAATATAATATAAGATCAATACAGCAGGGGATGCAATAATATAATCTGAGATCAATACAGCAGGGGATGCAATAATATAATATAAGATCAATACAGCACGGAATGCAATAATATAATACAAGATCAATACAGCACGGAATGCAATAATATAATCTGAGATCAATACAGCAGGGGATGCAATAATATAATATAAGATCAATACAGCACGGAATGCAATAATATAATACAAGATCAATACAGCAGGGGATGCAATAATATAATATAAGATCAATACAGCAGGGGATGCAATAATATAATATAAGATCAATACAGCAGGGGATGCAATAATATAATACAAGATCAATACAGCAGGGGATGCAATAATATAATATAAGATCAATACAGCAGGGGATGCAATAATATAATACAAGATCAATACAGCAGGGGATGCAATAATATAATACAAGATCAATACAGCAGGGGATGCAATAATATAATACAAGATCAATACAGCAGGGAATGCAATAATATAATATAAGATCAATACAGCAGGGGATGCAATAATATAATATAAGATCAATACAGCAGGGGATGCAATAATATAATATAAGATCAATACAGCAGGGGATGCAATAATATAATACAAGATCAATACAGCAGGGGATGCAATAATATAATACAAGATCAATACAGCAGGGGATGCAATAATATAATACAAGATCAATACAGCAGGGGATGCAATAATATAATACAAGATCAATACAGCAGGGGATGCAATAATATAATACAAGATCAATACAGCAGGGGATGCAATAATATAATATAAGATCAATACAGCAGGGGATGCAATAATATAATACAAGATCAATACAGCAGGGGATGCAATAATATAATATAAGATCAATACAGCAGGGGATGCAATAATATAATACAAGATCAATACAGCAGGGGATGCAATAATATAATACAAGATCAATACAGCAGGGGATGCAATAATATAATACAAGATCAATACAGCAGGGGATGCAATAATATAATATAAGATCAATACAGCAGGGGATGCAATAATATAATATAAGATCAATACAGCAGGGGATGCAATAATATAATATAAGATCAATACAGCAGGGGATGCAATAATATAATACAAGATCAATACAGCAGGGGATGCAATAATATAATATAAGATCAATACAGCAGGGGATGCAATAATATAATATAAGATCAATACAGCAGGGGATGCAATAATATAATACAAGATCAATACAGCAGGGGATGCAATAATATAATACAAGATCAATACAGCAGGGGATGCAATAATATAATACAAGATCAATACAGCAGGGAATGCAATAATATAATATAAGATCAATACAGCAGGGGATGCAATAATATAATATAAGATCAATACAGCAGGGGATGCAATAATATAATATAAGATCAATACAGCAGGGGATGCAATAATATAATACAAGATCAATACAGCAGGGGATGCAATAATATAATACAAGATCAATACAGCAGGGGATGCAATAATATAATACAAGATCAATACAGCAGGGGATGCAATAATATAATACAAGATCAATACAGCAGGGGATGCAATAATATAATACAAGATCAATACAGCAGGGGATGCAATAATATAATATAAGATCAATACAGCAGGGGATGCAATAATATAATATAAGATCAATACAGCAGGGGATGCAATAATATAATACAAGATCAATACAGCAGGGGATGCAATAATATAATACAAGATCAATACAGCAGGGGATGCAATAATATAATATAAGATCAATACAGCAGGGGATGCAATAATATAATATAAGATCAATACAGCAGGGGATGCAATAATATAATACAAGATCAATACAGCAGGGGATGCAATAATATAATACAAGATCAATACAGCAGGGGATGCAATAATATAATATAAGATCAATACAGCAGGGGATGCAATAATATAATACAAGATCAATACAGCAGGGGATGCAATAATATAATATAAGATCAATACAGCAGGGGATGCAATAATATAATACAAGATCAATACAGCAGGGGATGCAATAATATAATACAAGATCAATACAGCAGGGGATGCAATAATATAATACAAGATCAATACAGCAGGGGATGCAATAATATAATACAAGATCAATACAGCAGGGGATGCAATAATATAATACAAGATCAATACAGCAGGGGATGCAATAATATAATACAAAACCAATACAGCAGGGGATGCAATAATATAATATAAGATCAATACAGCAGGGGATGCAATAATATAATATAAGATCAATACAGCAGGGGATGCAATAATATAATACAAGATCAATACAGCAGGGGATGCAATAATATAATACAAGATCAATACAGCAGGGGATGCAATAATATAATATAAGATCAATACAGCAGGGGATGCAATAATATAATACAAGATCAATACAGCAGGGGATGCAATAATATAATACAAGATCAATACAGCAGGGGATGCAATAATATAATACAAGATCAATACAGCAGGGGATGCAATAATATAATACAAGATCAATACAGCAGGGGATGCAATAACATAATACAAGATCAATACAGCAGGGGATGCAATAATATAATATAAGATCAATACAGCAGGGGATGCAATAATATAATACAAGATCAATACAGCAGGGGATGCAATAATATAATACAAAACCAATACAGCAGGGGATGCAATAATATAATACAAGATCAATACAGCAGGGGATGCAATAATATAATATAAGATCAATACAGCAGGGGATGCAATAATATAATACAAGATCAATACAGCAGGGGATGCAATAATATAATATAAGATCAATACAGCAGGGGATGCAATAATATAATCTGAGATCAATACAGCAGGGGATGCAATAATATAATATAAGATCAATACAGCACGGAATGCAATAATATAATACAAGATCAATACAGCAGGGGATGCAATAATATAATATAAGATCAATACAGCAGGGGATGCAATAATATAATATAAGATCAATACAGCAGGGGATGCAATAATATAATACAAGATCAATACAGCAGGGGATGCAATAATATAATATAAGATCAATACAGCAGGGGATGCAATAATATAATACAAGATCAATACAGCAGGGGATGCAATAATATAATACAAGATCAATACAGCAGGGGATGCAATAATATAATACAAGATCAATACAGCAGGGAATGCAATAATATAATATAAGATCAATACAGCAGGGGATGCAATAATATAATATAAGATCAATACAGCAGGGGATGCAATAATATAATATAAGATCAATACAGCAGGGGATGCAATAATATAATACAAGATCAATACAGCAGGGGATGCAATAATATAATACAAGATCAATACAGCAGGGGATGCAATAATATAATACAAGATCAATACAGCAGGGGATGCAATAATATAATACAAGATCAATACAGCAGGGGATGCAATAATATAATATAAGATCAATACAGCAGGGGATGCAATAATATAATACAAGATCAATACAGCAGGGGATGCAATAATATAATATAAGATCAATACAGCAGGGGATGCAATAATATAATATAAGATCAATACAGCAGGGGATGCAATAATATAATACAAGATCAATACAGCAGGGGATGCAATAATATAATATAAGATCAATACAGCAGGGGATGCAATAATATAATATAAGATCAATACAGCAGGGGATGCAATAATATAATCTGAGATCAATACGCACGGAATGCAATAATATAATCTGAGATCAATACGCACAGGATGCAATAATATAATACAAGATCAATACAGCAGCTACCCGCCATGCTTTTTGGTCGCAGCTGCTGCGTGTGATGTCACGCAGCCGCCATGACCCGCCCCATAAACGGTCCGGACATGCCTGCGTTGTCTGGACCATGCTCCCCAACGCCGCCGATATGCCCCGCCAACTCCACGAAGAAGCGATCACACCAGTGAGATGCCTTTGCATCTCGTGTGTGCACATGCGGTGCAGATGCTGCGAGTGCACAAACAGCACAGGGCTTTAGACTGCGAACGCTGCCACTGCAGCCTTCCAGTCTGAATTAGGCCCATATTACGAGGAAGCAATTATGACATTTGTTTCAGGCTGAATGTTTTGCATTTGCTGTAGACCAACCGGAAGAGTAAAAAGAAAACCACTCTTTAAATGTATTATTATTGTCATCAGTAACATTGGGGCAGATTTATTAAGCTCGGTGAAGTGATAAAGTGGAAGGTGATAAAGGACCAGCCAATCAGATCCTAACTACCATGTCACAGGCTGGGTTTGAAAAATGACAGTTAGGAACTGACTGGCTGGTGCGTTATCACCTTCCACTTTATCACTTCACCGAGCTTAATAAATCTGCCCCATTATGACATATCCAGGTAAATAAATGATGTACTCCATGATTCTCCTCACACCCACGCTGGTCATCAGTGTGACTAAATCACAGTGGCCTATTGTACCAGGATGAGACGGAGCTCCCTGATTACTGACAGACCTCCCTGACTACAGGGACAACAGCCAATCCGACCATTTTTGTAGTTTATTACATTCTACACACTGGAGGTGCAATCCAAATTTTGAACCGATCTTGTCCATTTGGGAGTTATCATTTACGCAACCCAAGCCATGCATCAGTCATGACGTCATTATGTTAACCCCTTTTCATCCCCTTACGGGAGATTTATTAAAATTCTAATTATGTAGTTTCCCTAAAGTATTTCCCACCTGAAGAATACCTATGTTACATTTCAGCTTCCTAACATATTGGGAAGTGAGAGAATTAGTGATGAGTGAGTGAGTGAGTGAGTGAGTGAGTGAGTGAGTGAGTGAATGAGTGAGTGACTGACTGAGTGAATGAGTGAGTCAGTGAGTGAGGGCTTCTCTGTATTTATATATATATATATATATATATATATATGAAAAAAAGAAAGAAAGAAATAATGGAGGGCGCAATGGTGAGTATAGAATTACAAGTTTTTACTGGCATCAGTATCACTCACGTACATTTAAAATAAAAGTTAACCAGCGCGATGTAGATCATCAGTGGAGCCTCCGGAAAACCGCACCAACGAACCCCGTCGCTCACAGGATAACAGCAGCCGCTAAATCCTTCTAGCCGCACGGACTTGAATAACGGACCACACGCGCTGACACTTCAGACAATGGATCCTTGAACCTCGTCCTGCTGGCCACGCCCAACGCGTTTCGTCGTAAGACTTCGTCAGGGGGTGTCACACCATTGCGCCCTCCATTATTTCTTTTTTTCACATGTGCTGAGGAGTACGGGTTTACTCCTAGAAGAGGACTGCTGCAAAAGTACATTTGGACTGATATATATTTCAAAGACTCTGTGTGAGATTGCGCGACATCTTTTCTATATATATATATATATATATATATAGATCGCCCGCGTGGAAATCTTAATGCAATATGACTATTTAATTGCGCCCATCTTCAAGTTTCAGTTCACTACCCAGCCCCTAAAATAATTAGTGTGAAGTGTGAAGATAAATAGCCTATATGTTAACGGACAGTCTAAGGAACATATTAATTTTCAAATTGCGATCAGCTTAGCGACCCTGAAAACGATGGATTTGACACTAATGTCGCTCATTTTGGATACTTTCTTTGTCACCCCTTCCCACCCCCCATGCTGATGGGGGCTGAACTTGGACCTAAACGGCATTGGGAGTGTCACTATTCATCTCAGCGACCCCGAGAACTATGGATTTTTACATGTCACCCCCATCTAGGGGTGCTAGGGGTGTCTTACCCCCACAGTATTTTTTTCCAGATTGTAAGTCACATGTGTACCAAGTTTGGAGTAAATTGCTCCAGGCATTGTAGAGTTATGTTGGAACATACATACACATACACACATCTATCTATCTATCTATCTATCTATCTATCTATCTATCTATCTATCTATCTATCTATCTATCTATATATATATACACACACTAGCTGGAGTACCCGACGTTGCCCGGGATTTTAAAAATGTCTGTTTACAAAAATAAATGTAAATATTAGACGCACAGTATAAATAACATTGTAGATAGCTGAATACCCGTGCTTTGCTACGGGATGAGGATGGTAAATTAGAATGATAGTTGTTTGTTAATGTACATTGGTTGGAGATCTAGTATATAGGCATATCTTGCTTCCCTGATGCACTTTGTGTAGTGCCCGGACCAGTGGCGTAACTAGAAATTTTTCTCCCCCAAGCCAAAAAATCCTTTGCCCCCCCCCCCCCCCCCCCTCCCCCCATAATTGGCAATAGTACAGGGACAAACATGCGCGCGGCGAAGGCGCGCGCCGCCAAAAAGGGTGTGTGGCTTCATTTAAATGGGCGTGTCTTTGCATAAAGGGGCGTGGCATTGCAGGAAAGGACTACCTTATACCCCAGTTTTGCAACCTGCACGCCCAGACGTTAGCCACCACAGGAAAGAAAAATAATCCTGATTCATGCCCCTTACATTATTTGTCATTTTTCCTCCTTATAGTAATGCCCAGTATACATTATGCCACATACTGCAATGGCCTTAGCCATTATGCCACACACAATAATGCACATGACACAATATGCACACACTGTAATGCCCCCGACACATTATGCCACACACCGTAATGCCTGTGACACATTATGACAGGAATCGCAATGCCCGTTATACATTATGCTACACACTGCAATGCCCCTGATACATTATAGCACATACAATGTCTGTGACACAGTATGACACACACCGCAATGATCCTGAGACATTATACCACATACCACAATGCCCGTGATATAGTATACAACACACCGTAATGCCTGACACATTATGACACACACCGCAATGTCCGTGATACATTATGCCACACACCGTAATGCCCATTACACATTAAGTTCTACAGTAAGGCTTCTAATTACTTTTAAATTACCTGCTTGTTGCCAGGGGTTTCATGCTCTTGGTTCCATGCACGGTGCCAGGGATTTTCATGCTCAGGGTGTCATGCTCGTTGCCAGGGGTTTCATGCACTGGGTGTCATGCTCGTTGCTAGGGGGTAGTGCTTGTTGCTAGGGCTGTGCTCCCAGTGCCACATATGCCCCCAGTGCCAGATATTTCCCCACAGTGCCAGATATTCCCCCACAGTGCCAGGTATATGCCCCCAGTGCCAGATATTCACCCACAGTGCCACATATGCCCTCCTCAGTGCCTGCTCCCCCCAGTGCCAGATATTCCCACACAGTGCCAGGTATATGCCCCCAGTGCCAGATATTCCCCCACAGTGCCAGGTATATGCCCCCAGTGCCAGATATTCCCCCACAGTGCCACATATGCCCCCTCAGTGCCTGCTCCCCCCAGTGCCAGATATTCCCCCACAGTGCCAGGTATATGCCCCCAGTGCCAGATATTCACCCACAGTGCCACATATGCCCTCCTCAGTGCCTGCTCCCCCCAGTGCCAGATATTCCAACACAGTGCCAGGTATATGCCCCCAGTGCCAGATATTCCCCCACAATGCTCGGTATATGCCCCCAGTGCCAGATATTCCCCCACAGTGCAACATATGCCCCCTCAGTGCCTGCTCCCCCCAGTGCCAGATATTCCCACACAGTGCCAGGTATATGCCCCCAGTGCCAGATATTCCCCCACAGTGCCAGGTATATGCCCACAGTGCCACATATGCCCTCCTCAGTGCCTCCTCCCCCCCTCCCCCCGCTCCTTTGTGTTGGAGGGACACGGAGCGCACAGCGCGCGCCTCTCCCGTGTCCCTTCTGGCTCTCCGGCGGCGGCGGGTCTAATAAAGGAAGTGCCGGTTCGTGAGCCAATCAGAGCTCACGAACGGCACTTCCTTTATTAGACCGGCCGGAGAGCCAGGAGGGACACGGGAGAGGCGCGCGCTGTGCGCTCCGTGTCCCTCCAACACAGCAGCGGAGGGAAGAGACCGCAGATTGACATGCGGACGCTCGTCCGCATGTCAATCTGTACTAAATCAGTGGCGCCCCCACAGCCCCTCGCCACCAAGCCACCGCGAGGACTGCGGGGGCAGTAGTTACGCCACTGGCCCGGACCCCTTTTTGGTCCCCCAAGGGGCCCTGCTCTTTCCACTATACACCTCTCAGTTTGTGGCTTCCTGCTGCCTCCATTCCCCTCCTCACATCATGTCAGTGCCCCTGTGAAATTATCGATTTTTTTATAGTTTGTTATATAGCACAGCACATTATGTATCTCCTGATATACTCTGTGCTGCTGGGGGACCGTGCTACTTCCACTATATAACTCTCAGTGTGTGGGTTTATGCTACCTGCATTCCCCTCCTCACATCATGTCACTGGCCCTGTCACATGCAGCCCTGTCATCACTGACATATCATGCATGTCCTGATATAGTCTGTGCTGCTACTTGCCCACCCCTAGGAGTGCTAGTGGTGTGTTACCCCCACAGTGTTTGTCATTTGTGTAGCAAGTTTGTAAATTGCTCCAGGCATTAAAGAGTTATGCTGTCTGCTGAAAAACTCTGTCCTGGTGCCTCACCCCTACGGGTGCAAATGGTGTCTTACTGCCACAGTGTTTGTTCCCAGCCTGTATGTCATATGTGTACCAAGGTTGTTGTAAAATGTAAATAGGTCCAGGCATTCGGGAGTTATGCTGTCTCCTGAAAAACTCTGTGCTGCTGTCCCACCCCTAGGGGTGTCTAACCCCCACAGTGTTTGTTTCCAGAGTATAAGTCAGATGTGTACCAAGTTTGGTGTAAATTGCTCCAGGCATTCCACAGTTATGCTGTCTGCTGACATACTCTATGTTGCTGTCCCACCCCTAGGGGTGCTAGGGGTGTCTGACCCCCACAGTGTTTGTTCCCAGATTTCAAGGCATATGTGTACCAATTTCTGATTACATTGCTCCAGCAATTTACGGAGTTATGCTGTCTCCTGATAAACTCTGTGCTGCTGTCTCCCCCCTAGGGGTGCTAGGGATTTCTATTTTTTTTAGTTGCCTCCACCATGTTTTAATATGCTTGTATGTCAAATTTCATGATCTTCACTTGTAAACTGTGGATTTGTATAGAAATACAGACAGAAGGACACATTTTCACTTTTATATAGTAGATATACACTGCTCAAAAAAATAAAGGGAACACTAAAATAACACATCCTAGATCTGAATGAATGAAATATTCTTATTAAATACTTTGTTCTTTACATTGTTGAATGTGCTGACAACAAAAACACACAAAAATTATCAATGGAAATCAAATTTATTAACCCATGGAGGTCTGGATTTGCAGTCACACTCAAAATTAAAGTGGAAAAACACACTACAGGCTGATCCAACTTTGATGTAATGTCCTTAAAACAAGTCAAAATGAGGATCAGTAGTGTGTGTGGCCTCCACGTGCCTGTATGACCTCCCTACAACACCTGGGCATGCTCCTGATGAGGTGGCGGATGGTCTCCTGAGGGATCTCCTCCCAGACCTGGACTAAAGCATCCGCCAATTCCTGGACAGTCTGTGGTGCAATGTGGCGTTGGTGGATGGAGCGAGACATGATGTCCCAGATGTGCTCAATTGGATTCAGGTCTGGGGAACGGGCGGGTCAGTCCATAGCATCAATGCCTTCGTCTTGCAGGAACTGCTGACACACTCCACCCACATGAGGTCTAGCATTGTCTTGCATTAGGAGGAACCCAGGGCCAACCGCACCAGCATATGGTCTCACAAGGGGTCTGAAGATCTTATCTCGGTACCTAATGGCAGTCAGGCTACCTCTGGCGAGCACATGGAGGGCTGTGCAGCCCCCCAAAGAAATGCCACCCCACACCATTACTGACCCACTGCCAAACCGGTCATGCTGGAGGATGTTGCAGGCAGCAGAACGTTCTCTTTGGCGTCTCCAGACTCTGTCACGTCTGTCACATGTGCTCAGTGAGAACCTGCTTTAATCTGTGAAGAGCACAGGGCACCAGTGGCGAATTTGCCAATCTTGGTGTTCTCTGGCAAATGCCAAACGTCCTGCACGGTGTTGGTCTGTAAGCACAACCCCCACCTGTGGACGTCGGGCCGCCATACCACCCTCATGGAGTCTGTTTCTGATCGTTTGAGTAGACACATGCACATTTGTGGCTTGCTGGAGGTCATTTCAGGGCCGGTGCAAGGTTTCTCGACACCCTAGGCAAAACTTTAACCTACTGCCCCCCCATATCATTATTATATATTCTTTATAAGGCGTTACAAGTGTTTTGCAGCACCGTACACACGGCACACCCCAGAACAATACAGGGTTCACAGATTTTAACATTACAGTAACTAAAAAACTAAAACCAGAGCACAGGTAACAAATAGCACCACAATTCTCAGTACACAATATTATTTTATCTATTAACAGTTTCTTACATAACGCAGCAAAATACGTTGCGCTTTACAATTGGAAACAACACTAATAAAACAAAACTGGGTAATAACAGAGAGGTAGGGAAACCCTGTTTGCATGCTTACAATCTACAGCTGAGATACAAGGAAGCAATCTACGGGCAGGCAGCCATTGGAAGAGATGAATTATGAACTGATGACATCGCCACCACGGATCCCATCAGAGCCCCCCATACTCCACCATTACAGTCCAGGTCCCCAGGATACCCATGCTTGAGTCCAGATAGCTAAATAACAGGGAGGTACTAAATCACCTGTGCTCAAGCATGGCTACTAAGTCACCTGTGCTAAAGCATGGCCATCTCCAAACCCGGACTGAATGGCGGAGTATGCAAAATTCTCTCACATTTAAAAAAGCCAGATCCAAACAAAAATACATTGAAAATGACAGACCCATAAGCAAATTGAAAAAGCCAGATCTACATAAAGATACACGGAAAAAAACAAATTCACATAATACATTGAAAAATGCCAGATTCACGAAAAAAAAAACCCATAAAAAGCCAGATCCGCATAAAAATATATTGAAAGTGACAGATTCACACAAACCACATTGAATCAAGCTAGATCTATATACAAATACAACTAAAAAAATCCAGTTTTACATAAAATACACCAAAAATGTCTCATCCACATAAAGGTGGTCATTCCAAGTTGATCGCAGCCAGCAACTTTTTGCTGCTGCTGCGATCAATAGTCCATGCCTATGGGGGAGTGAATTTTAGCTTCGCAGGGCTGCGGTCGCTTGTGCAGCCTTACTAAGCAAAAAAAAATGTCAAGCAAAACTAGACCAGCCCTGGACATACCTGTGCGATGGATCCAGCGATGATGGGCTCGGCTTTGACGTCACTCCTCCGCCCTCCGTTCTGCTGGACACGCCTGCGTTATACTCACCACTCCCCGAAAACTACTCCAAACGGTCCGGATCCGCCCTGGCACGCCTTCCGTCCTGTCAATCTTCTTTGCGGTCCGTCCTGCGACTGCTTTCTTCTTTAGATGCGACGTAACCCAGTGACCTCTGTCGCTGGGCAACGTCGCGCACGCGCACAGCGGCCACCGCGCATGCGCATTCCGCACCCGTTCGCACCACAGCGATAAACAGCTGCGTGCGAACAGGTCGGAATGACCCCCAAAGACGTTGAAAAAAGCCATATCCTTGATGCAGATCCACACAATAGACCAAACTAAAGTCAGATCCACCAAAAACACATAAAGCCAGATCCACATAAAAATACACAGAGACTCTAGATCCAGAAAAATACACAGAAAAAAAATCCAGATCCACTGAAAATTCACAAACAAAAAAACAGATTCACACAAACCACACCCAAAATGCCAGATCCACATCGAATTCGAAATACACCTATAAGTTACAGAGGCAATGTGGCAACAGGTTGGTGGACTGCGACCAGGAGACTGAGGTCATGGGGCGATGGACTGCGACCTGTGGGCAGATGCATGGGGCAACTGGCTGCAACCAGTGGACAGATGGTGTGAGCGGGTGGCAGACTGTGCCAGGCGAGAGCCCGTGAGCAGGGGCATGAGGGATGTGGGTACAGGCTGCGACCGTGAGGAAGAGGTCCCTGGACGATGGGCTGTGACCGAGGGACAGAGGCGAGTACATTCCTGATCACGGCTGTCGGGCTGCGACTGCGAGGCAGAGGCTTTGGGCTGATGGGCCCTGACTATGGAGGCAAAGGGTGTTGGGTGATGGACTGTGATTGGTTGTGACCAGAGGACAGAGGAACCGATGGATGACGACCAGGAGACAAGGACATAGGACATGAGTAGGGAGAGGAAGGGCAGAAAAAAAAAAGACAACAAAAATGCCAATTTAACCCCTACCACAGATCAAAAACACACCCCTGCGGTCGGTACAGGGCGACACACACAGAGGCAAAGGGCGCACAGTGTGTCCCACAAGAAGGGAGGGGGGGGTAGGGGGCACAGGGCGCCATACACACAGGGAAGCAGGGCGTGCACAATGAATCACACATGGGCGGTGGCGGGACAGGGTGTCACACACACACACACATGGGCCGAGGGTGTACAGTGGGTGTACAGTGTGCAATACATGAGGGAGGGGGGCACAGTGTGTCACACACAGGGGCAGGGAAAAACAGGGGTGGGGGGCACAAGGTGTCACACACACAGGGGCAAGGAGGCACAGGGGGTCACACACCATGGTGAGGGGAGGAGGGGACACACACACAGAGGCAGGGAGGCACAGGGGGCCACACACCAATGTGAGGGGAAGAGGGGACACACACACACACACACACACACACACACACACACACACACACAGAGGCAGGGAGGCACAGGGGGCCACACACCATGGTGAGGGGAAGAGGGGACAAACACACACACAGAGGCAGGGAGGCACAGGGGGCCACACACCATGGCGAGGAGAAGAGGACACACACACACACACACACACACACAGGCAGGGGGTACAGGGGCCACACACACAGGGGGGGGGGGGGGGCAGGAGGGCACAAGGCTCTCCAGTCACTCACCGCTGCATGTCCAGTCAACCTCAGGTGCAGAGTAGCTCATTCCCGCGGATCCAGACAGCCTGAAGAGGAGGCCGGCAGCAGGAGGATCCGAGCTCCAGCGTCCATGCATGCAGCCCCATTGCGATGCAGCCGGGGGAGTCGAGGCTGTTGGAGGTGGGAGGGTCCCAAGATCAAGTAGGGAGGTTTAGAGCTGCGGCGCTGGCTACCGTCACTGAGTGCGGCACGGGGGGGGGGGGGGAGAGCATGAGTATTCCTAGCAGCAGCAGGCATGTTTGAAGGGGGTGCCAGACGTTAGAGGGTGCCCCGTGCGCACGCCTATGCCTATGGCTGTGCAGAGTGCAGACTGCAGAGCCGGAGGAGGGGACAGAGGAATGGGGCGGGGTGGGAGGATATTGTCTGCAGGGGGAGGACGGGCGCCTGGCCACTAGTAGAAGCAGGGGGAGGAGATCCGTAGCGCAGATCATGTCGCCGGAACACTATATTTATGTTTTTCATGCTAAGGGACAGAATGTTCCACTATAGAGAGGAGCAGGGGAGGGAAGTGGAGTACTTGTGCTGCCCCTACTCTTCTCTAGCCGGACCACCTCCTCCTTATTCATTAGTGCCGTGACTAGTACTTCTGATGCCAGGGGCCGGCTGCGGGCCGCCCCTCCAGGTCACCCGCCCATAGGCAGC
This sequence comes from Pseudophryne corroboree, assembly GCF_028390025.1. Taxonomy (NCBI): domain Eukaryota; kingdom Metazoa; phylum Chordata; class Amphibia; order Anura; family Myobatrachidae; genus Pseudophryne; species Pseudophryne corroboree. The sequence continues at coordinate 105,550,564 of NC_086444.1, read as the reverse complement.
TGCCTAAAGCTGCCTAATGGAAGCGCCGGCCCTGGGTCATTTTGTACGGCTCTGGCAGTGCTCCTCCTGTTCCTCCTTGCACAAAGGCAGAGGTAGTGGTCCTGCTGCTGGGTTGTTGCCCTCCTACGGCCTCCTCCACGTCTCCTGATGTACTGGCCTCTCTCCTGGTAGCGCCTCCATGCTCTGGACACTACGCTGACAGACACAGCAAACCTTCTTGCCACAGCTCGCATTGATGTGCCATCCTGGATGAGCTGCACTACCTGAGCCACTTGTGTGGGTTGTAGACTCCGTCTCATGCAACCACTAGAGTGAAAGCACCGCCAGCTTTCAAAAGTGACCAAAACATCAGCCAGAAAGCATAGAAGCTGAGAAGTGGTCTGTGGTCACCACCTGCAGAACAACTCCTTTATTGGGGGTGTCTTGCTAATCGCCTATAATTTCCACCTGTTGTCTATTCCATTTGCACAACAGCATGTGAAATTGATTGTCAATCAGTGTTGCTTCCTAAGTGGACAGTTTGATTTCACAGAAGTGTGATTGACTTGGAGTTACATTGTGTTGTTTAAGTGTTCCCTTTATTTTTTTGAGCAGTGTATATATAGGTTTAGATTCCACAAACCAGAAAAAAGAGAAATGTTAGTAAAGTATAGCAGCCTATTATGAAATATATGGTCTACTGAGACAAATTAAAAGAAAACAAACTAAAAAAAAGTCCATAATATTAACTATAAAATAAATCCAATTAAAACCTGCACATTTTTTTATTATAATGTATTCGGAATTTTTCTATGTGTTTGCACATTAGCCAAAACAAATATTTTATCGCCTCTTTAATGTGCTCTTTTTAGAATGACTAATTAGAATAGAAACAGCTTTGAAAATGAAACAATCACATAGAAGAATTCCACCGGGAAATACTAAATAATGTAGTAGAAGATCAGAAAGCCATTTTATACTGTATTAATTCCAGCTGCTAATTATGTCCTTCAGGTGTATTATATGCCAGTGTTGCCTCTGGCCGGTACTGTCGCTGTTTGTCATTGTGTGCTGTGTCTGTGACCAGTTCAGCGGCGTTACGTTTCTTGTGCTGCGTTTGCAGATGAAAAGATTCAGAAACTGTTAACTGTCTCAAGTGCAACTAATAAGTCGACTTCAGCTTGGGAACTGCGGGAGATGAAAGGTGGGATTCATGCGGCATCTGGTTCCCGACACAGTACTTGACACTATTTCAAACATGAATTGTACATTGCAGCATTTAAATCCCTTCTATAAAACATTTTTGCTAAAATAGTTCAAACATTTATTTTTTTTCACTGCAAAAATAAAAGCCTGCTAAAAATAAGATTTTAAACCTACCGGTAAATCTTTTTCTCCTAGTCCGTAGAGGATGCTGGGGACTCCGTAAGGACCATGGGGTATAGACGGGCTCCGCAGGAGACATGGGCACTATAAAGAACTTTAGAATGGGTGTGCACTGGCTCCTCCCTCTATGCCCCTCCTCCAGACCTCAGTTAGAGAAACTGTGCCCAGAGGAGACGGACAGTACGAGGAAAGGATTTTTGTTAATCTAAGGGCAAGATTCATACCAGCCCACACCATCCACACCGTATAACATGGAATATATGAACCAGTTAACATTATGAAACAAAACAGCATCAGCCCGAGACTGATCAAAACTGTAACATAAACCTTATGTAAGCAAAAACTATATACAAGTCTTGCAGAAGATAGTCCGCACTGGGACGGGCGCCCAGCATCCTCTACGGACTAGGGGAAAAAGATTTACCGGTAGGTTTAAAATCTTATTTTCTCTTACGTCCTAGAGGATGCTGGGGACTCCGTAAGGACCATGGGGATTATACCAAAACTCCAGACCGGGCGGGAGAGTGCGGATGACTCTGCATCACCGATTGAGCAAACATGAGGTCCTCATCAGCCAGGGTATCAAACTTGTAGAATTTGGCAAAAGTGTTTGAACCCGACCAAGTCGCCGCTCGGCAAAGTTGTAATGCCGAGTCGCCTCGGGCAGCCGCCCCAGAAGAGCCCACCTTCCTAGTGGAATGGGCCTTAACCGAATTTGGTAACAGCAATCCAGCCGTAGAATGAGCCTGCTGAATCGTGTTACAGATCCAGCGAGCAATAGTCTGCTTAGAAGCAGGAGCGCCAACCCTGTTGGCTGCATAAAGGACAAACAGAGCCTCTGTTTTCCTAACCCGAGCCGTCCGGGCTACATAAATTTTCAAGGCCCTGACTACATCAAGGGACTTGGAATTCTCCAAGTCCCCCGTAGCCACAGGCACCACAATAGGTTGGTTCATATGAAACGATGAAACCACCTTAGGCAAAAATTGAGGACGAGTCCTCAATTCTGCTCTATCCACATGGAAAATCAGATAGGGGCTCTTATGAGACAAGGCCGCCAATTCGGACACCCGCCTTGCAGATGCCAAGGCCAACAACATGACCACCTTCCAAGTGAGAAATTTTAATTCCACCGTTTGAAGAGGTTCAAACCAGTAAGATTTTAGGAACTGTAACACCACGTTAAGGTCCCATGGTGCCACTGGAGGCACAAAAGGAGGCTGTATGTGCAGCACTCCCTTTACAAAAGTCTGGACTTCCGGGAGAGAAGCCAATTGTTTCTGAAAGAAAATTGATAGGGCCGAAATCTGTACCTTAATGGAGCCTAATTTCAGGCCCATATCCACTCCTGTCTGCAGAAAGTGGAGAAAACGTCCCAGATGGAAATCTTCCGCAGGAGCATTCTTGGCCTCACACCAAGATACATACTTTCTCCAGATACGGTGATAATGCTTCGCCGTCACCTCCTTCCTAGCCCTTATCAGAGTAGGGATGACTTCTTCCGGAATGCCTTTTCCAGCTAGGATTCGGTGTTCAACCGCCATGCCGTCAAACGTAACCGCGGTAAGAGTCCCCAAAGACTTGTTATCTCTGCAAAAACTTCTTAATGAAGTCCCCACTCTCCTGGATGGAGATTGTGTCTGCTGAGGAAGTCTTCTTCCCAGTTGTCCACTCCCGGAATGAAGACTGCTGTCAAAGCGCTTACATGATTTTCCGCCCAGCGAAGAATCCTGGTGGCTTCCGCCATTGCCACTCTGCTCCTTGTTCCGCCTTGTCGGTTTACATGAGCCACGGCTGTGACGTTGTCTGACTGAATCAGAACCGGTAGGCCGCGAAGAAGATTCTCCACTCGATGCAGGCCGTTGTATATGGCCCTCAATTCCAGTACGTTGATGTGTAGACAAGCCTCCTGGCTCGACCATAGTCCCTGAAAATTTTTTCCTTGCGTGACTGCTCCCATCCTCGGAGGCTCGCGTCCGTGGTCACCAGAACCCAGTCCTGAATGCCGAACCTGCGACCCTCTAGAAGGTGAGCACTCTGCAGCCACCACAGGAGAGACCCCCTGGCCCCGGGGGACAGGCTGATTTTCTGATGAATGTGAAGATGGGACCCGGACCATTTGTCCAGAAGATCCCACTGAAAAGTCCTTGCATGAAACCTGCCGAAAGGGATGGCCTCGTAGGATGCCACCATTTTCCCCAGTACTCGAGTGCATTGATGAACTGACACCCTTTGCGGTTTCAACAGGTCTCTGACCATGTTCTGGAGTTCCTGGGCTTTTTCCATCGGGAGAAAAACCCTCTTTCATTCTGTGTCCAGAATCATGCTCAAGAAAGATAGCCGAGTCGTTGGAACCAACTGTGACTTTGGCAGATTGAGAATCCAGCCATGTTGCTGCAGCACTCTCAGGGAGAGCGACACGCTTTTCAGAAACTATTCTCTCGATCTCGCTTTTATCAGGAGATCGTCCAAGTACGGGATAATTGTGACTCCCTGCCGGAGCACCATCATTTCCGCCATTACCTTGGTGAAAATCCTCGGGGCCGTGGAAAGCCCAAACGGCAACGTCTGAAACTGGTAATTACATTCCTGTACAGCGAATCTCAGGTACGCCTGATGAAGGGGATATATGGTGACATGAAGGTATGCATCCTTTATGTCTAGTGACACCATAAAATCCCCCCCTTCCAGGCTGGAGATAACTGCCCGGAGCGATTCCATCTTGAATTTGAACTTTTTCAAGTACAGGTTTAGGGATTTTAAATTTAAAATGGGTCTGACCGAGCCATCCGGTTTCGGGACCACAAACAGGGTTGAATAGTACCCCTGCCCCTGTTGAAGTAGGGGAACCTTGACAACCACTTGTTGTTGACACAGTTTTTGAATAGCAGCTAAAACTATCTCCCTTTCTGGGGAAGAAGCTGGTAAGGCCGATTTGAAAAACCGACGAGGAGGCACGTCTTCGAATTCCAGTTTGTAACCTTGGGACACAATTTCCATTGCCCAAGGATCCACCTCTGACCGAACCCAGATGTGGCTGAAGAGTCGAAGACGTGCCCCCACCGGCGCAGACTCCCTCAGTGGAGCCCCAGCGTCATGCGGTGGATTTCGTAGAAGCCGGGGAGGACTTCTGCTCCTGGGAACTAGCCGTAGCAGGCTGCTTTTTCCCTCTTCCCTTACCTCTGGCGAGAAATGAAGAGCCCCGACCTCTTCTGGACTTATGCGACCGAAAGGACTGTATCTGATATTGCGGCGTTTTCTTTTGCTGTGGGGAAACATAAGGTAAAAAAGTAGATTTGCCCACGGTAGCTGTGGAAACCAGGTCCGTGAGACCTTCCCCAAATAAATCCTCACCTTTGTAAGGCAAAACTTCCATATGCTTCTTTGAGTCGGCATCACCCGACCATTGGCGGGTCCACAGGGCTCGCCTAGCAGAAATCGCCACGGCGTTGGCTCTCGAACCTAGCCGACCAACGTCTCTCTGAGCGTCTCTCATATATAAGACTGCGTCTTTAATGTGACCTAAGGTCAATAAAATGGTATCCCTATCCAGGGTATCAATGTCAGCTGACAAGGTATCCGTCCAAGCCGCAACAGTGCTACAAATCTAAGCCGACGCTATTGCCGGTCTGAGCAAGGCCCCCGTATGTGTATAAATAGATTTTAAGGTAGTTTTCTGTCTGCGAGCAGCAGGATCCTTGAGGGCGGCCGTGTCTGGAGACGGCAGCGCCACCTTTTTGGACAAGCGCGTTAATGCCTAGTCCACCCTGGGTGAGGATTCCCACCGTAACCTGTCCTGCGCAGGGAAAGGATACGCCATAAGAATTATTTTGGGAATCTGCAGGTTCTTGTCTGGAGTTTCCCAAGCCTTTTCAAATAACGCGTTCAGCTCATGAGATGGGGGAAAGGTTACCTCAGGTTTCTTTTCCTTAAACATGTGTACCCTCTTGTCAGGGACAGAGGGGTCATCAGTGATATGTAAAACATCCTTTATTGCAATAATCATATAATGAATACTTTTGGCCACCCTTGGGTGTAACCTCGCATCATCGTAGTCGACACTGGAATCAGAATCCGTGTCGGTATCAGTGTCTGCTACTTGGGACAGGGGACGTTTCTGAGACCCTGAAGGGCCCTGTGACACAGCCAAAGCCATGGATTGACTCCCTGTTCTATCCCTGGACTCTACTTTGTCCAACCTCTGATGTAATAAAGACACATTTGCATTTAAAACATTCAGCATATCCATCCAATCATGTGTCGACGTTGCCGACGGAGACACCACAATCATCTGCTCCACCTCCTCCTTAGATGAGCCTTCCGCTTCAGACATGCCGACACACGCGTACCGACACCCCCATACACTCAGGGATATATCTATATGGAGACAGTTCCCCAAAAAGGCCTTTTGGAGAGACAGAGAGAGAGTATGCCAGCACACACCCAGCGCCAACTGACACTGGAAACCAAATTCCCAGACAAAACAGTGCTTTTATATAAATATATAATTATACACTCACTGCGCCAATAAAAAGTGCCCCCCCCCCCTCTTTTTTGCCCTCTGTCACCGTGTTCAGCAGGGGAGAGTCCGGGGAGCCAGCTTCTCTGCAGTGTGCTGTGGAGAAAATGGCGCTGGTTAGTGCTGGAGGATCAAGCTCCGCCCCCTCAGCGGCGGGCTTCGGTCCCGCTCAAATTTTCTATACTGGCGGGGGATTCTATTATATAGTGCCTCCGCAGCCTCTATATGTATTATTAGCCAGTCCCAAGAGGTTTATAATTGCTGCCCAGGGCGCCCCCCCCGCGCCCTGCACCCTTCAGTGCCCGCTGTGTGTGTTGTGTGTGGGAGCAATGGCGTGCAGCGTTACCGCTGCGCGTTACCTCAGAGAAGATCTGAAGTCTTCAGCCGCCTTTGAAGTCTTCTTTCTTCTTATACTCACCCAGCTTCTATCTTCCGGCTCTGTGAGGAGGACGGCGGCGCGGCTCCGGGACGAACGGCGAGGGTGAGACCTGCGTTCCGACCCTCTGGAGCTAATGGTGTCCAGTAGCCTAAGAAGCAGAGCCTATCATTTAAGTAGGTCTGCTTCTCTCTCCTCAGTCCCACGATGCAGGGAGCCTGTTGCCAGCAGTGCTCCCTGAAAATAAAAAACCTAACAAAATAATTTTTCAGAGAAACTCAGGAGAGCTCCCCTGTAGTGCACCCAGTCTCCTCTGGGCACAGGATCTAACTGAGGTCTGGAGGAAGGGCATAGAGGGAGGAGCCAGTACACACACATTCTAAAGTTCTTTATAGTGCCCATGTCTCCTGCGGAGCCCGTCTATACCCCATGGTCCTTACGGAGTCCCCAGCATCCTCTAGGACGTAAGAGAAATAATTTGTAACGCTGAAACATCTCAGATCCCTTTTATGTTGATGTATTTTCTTGCAAAGGCAGGATGTCCAGTTTTGGAAAGCCCCTAGCTTTGCTAATAAACGCTCTACAACATGTGGTAATTTGTAGAGATGAGCGCCTGAAATTTTTCGGGTTTTGTGTTTTGGTTTTGGGTTCGGTTCCGCGGCCGTGTTTTGGGTTCGAACGCGTTTTGGCAAAACCTCACCGAATTATTTTTGTCGGATTCGGGTGTGTTTTGGATTCGGGTGTTTTTTTCCAAAAACACTAAAAAACAGCTTAAATCATAGAATTTGGGGGTCATTTTGATCCCAAAGTATTATTAACCTCAAAAACCATAATTTACACTCATTTTCAGTCTATTCTGAATACCTCACACCTCACAATATTATTTTTAGTCCTAAAATTTGCACCGAGGTCGCTGTGTGAGTAAGATAAGCGACCCTAGTGGCCGACACAAACACCGGGCCCATCTAGGAGTGGCACTGCAGTGTCACGCAGGATGTCCCTTCCAAAAAACCCTCCCCAAACAGCACATGACGCAAAGAAAAAAAGAGGCGCAATGAGGTAGCTGTGTGAGTAAGATTAGCGACCCTAGTGGCCGACACAAACACCGGGCCCATCTAGGAGTGGCACTGCAGTGTCACGCAGGATGGCCCTTACAAAAAACCCTCCCCAAACAGCACATGACGCAAAGAAAAAAAGAGGCGCAATGAGGTGGCTGACTGTGTGAGTAAGATTAGCGACCCTAGTGGCCGACACAAACACCGGGCCCATCTAGGAGTGGCACTGCAGTGTCACGCAGGATGGCCCTTCCAAAAAACCCTCCCCAAACAGCACATGACGCAAAGAAAAAAAGAGGCGCAATGAGGTAGCTGACTGTGTGAGTAAGATTAGCGACCCTAGTGGCCGACACAAACACCGGGCCCATCTAGGAGTGGCACTGCAGTGTCACGCAGGATGTCCCTTCCAAAAAACCCTCCCCAAACAGCACATGACGCAAAGAAAAAAAGAGGCGCAATGAGGTAGCTGTGTGAGTAAGATTAGCGACCCTAGTGGCCGACACAAACACCGGGCCCATCTAGGAGTGGCACTGCAGTGTCACGCAGGATGTCCCTTCCAAAAAACCCTCCCCAAACAGCACATGACGCAAAGAAAAAAAGAGGCGCAATGAGGTAGCTGTGTGAGTAAGATTAGCGACCCTAGTGGCCGACACAAACACCGGGCCCATCTAGGAGTGGCACTGCAGTGTCACGCAGGATGTCCCTTCCAAAAAACCCTCCCCAAACAGCACATGACGCAAAGAAAAAAAGAGGCGCAATGAGGTAGCTGACTGTGTGAGTAAGATTAGCGACCCTAGTGGCCGACACAAACACCGGGCCCATTTAGGAGTGGCACTGCAGTGTCACGCAGGATGTCCCTTCCAAAAAACCCTCCCCAATCAGCACATGATGCAAAGAAAAAGAAAAGAAAAAAGAGGTGCAAGATGGAATTATCCTTGGGCCCTCCCACCCACCCTTATGTTGTATAAACAAAACAGGACATGCACACTTTAACCAACCCATCATTTCAGTGACAGGGTCTGCCACACGACTGTGACTGATATGACGGGTTGGTTTGGACCCCCCCCAAAAAAGAAGCAATTAATCTCTCCTTGCACAAACTGGCTCTACAGAGGCAAGATGTCCACCTCATCTTCACCCTCCGATATATCACCGTGTACATCCCCCTCCTCACAGATTATCAATTCGTCCCCACTGGAATCCACCATCTCAGCTCCCTGTGTACTTTGTGGAGGCAATTGCTGCTGGTCAATGTCTCCGCGGAGGAATTGATTATAATTCATTTTAATGAACATCATCTTCTCCACATTTTCTGGATGTAACCTCGTACGCCGATTGCTGACAAGGTGAGCGGCGGCACTAAACACTCTTTCGGAGTACACACTTGTGGGAGGGCAACTTAGGTAGAATAAAGCCAGTTTGTGCAAGGGCCTCCAAATTGCCTCTTTTTCCTGCCAGTATAAGTACGGACTGTGTGACGTGCCTACTTGGATGCGGTCACTCATATAATCCTCCACCATTCTATCAATGTTGAGAGAATCATATGCAGTGACAGTAGACGACATGTCCGTAATCGTTGTCAGGTCCTTCAGTCCGGACCAGATGTCAGCATCAGCAGTCGCTCCAGACTGCCCTGCATCACCGCCAGCGGGTGGGCTCGGAATTCTGAGCCTTTTCCTCGCACCCCCAGTTGCGGGAGAATGTGAAGGAGGAGATGTTGACAGGTCGCGTTCCGCTTGACTTGACAATTTTGTCACCAGCAGGTCTTTCAACCCCAGCAGACCTGTGTCTGCCGGAAAGAGAGATCCAAGGTAGGCTTTAAATCTAGGATCGAGCACGGTGGCCAAAATGTAGTGCTCTGATTTCAACAGATTGACCACCCGTGAATCCTTGTTAAGCGAATTAAGGGCTGCATCCACAAGTCCCACATGCCTAGCGGAATCGCTCCCTTTTAGCTCCTTCTTCAATGCCTCCAGCTTCTTCTGCAAAAGCCTGATGAGGGGAATGACCTGACTCAGGCTGGCAGTGTCTGAACTGACTTCACGTGTGGCAAGTTCAAAGGGCATCAGAACCTTGCACAACGTTGAAATCATTCTCCACTGCACTTGAGACAGGTGCATTCCATCTCCTATATCGTGCTCAATTGTATAGGCTTGAATGGCCTTTTGCTGCTCCTCCAACCTCTGAAGCATATAGAGGGTTGAATTCCACCTCGTTACCACTTCTTGCTTCAGATGATGGCAGGGCAGGTTCAGTAGTTTTTGGTGGTGCTCCAGTCTTCTGTACGTGGTGCCTGTACGCCGAAAGTGTCCCGCAATTTTTCTGGCCACCGACAGCATCTCTTGCACGCCCCTGTCGTTTTTAAAAAAATTCTGCACCACCAAATTCAAGGTATGTGCAAAACATGGGACGTGCTGGAATTTGCCCATATTTAATGCACACACAATATTGCTGGCGTTGTCCGATGCCACAAATCCACAGGAGAGTCCAATTGGGGTAAGCCATTCCGCGATGATCTTCCTCAGTTGCCGTAAGAGGTTTTCAGCTGTGTGCGTATTCTGGAAAGCGGTGATACAAAGCGTAGCCTGCCTAGGAAAGAGTTGGCGTTTGCGAGATGCTGCTACTGGTGCCGCCGCTGCTGTTCTTGCGGCGGGAGTCCATACATCTACCCAGTGGGCTGTCACAGTCATATAGTCCTGACCCTGCCCTGCTCCACTTGTCCACATGTCCGTGGTTAAGTGGACATTGGGTACAACTGCATTTTTTAGGAGACTGGTGAGTCTTTTTCTGACGTCCGTGTACATTCTCGGTATCGCCTGCCTAGAGAAGTGGAACCTAGATGGTATTTGGTAACGGGGGCACACTGCCTCAATAAATTGTCTAGTTCCCTGTGAACTAACGGCGGATACCGGACGCACGTCTAACACCAACATAGTTGTCAAGGACTCAGTTATCCGCTTTGCAGTAGGATGACTGCTGTGATATTTCATCTTCCTCGCAAAGGACTGTTGAACAGTCAATTGCTTACTGGAAGTAGTACAAGTGGGCTTACGACTTCCCCTCTGGGATGACCATCGACTCCCAGCGGCAACAACAGCAGCGCCAGCAGCAGTAGGCGTTACACGCAAGGATGCATCGGAGGAATCCCAGGCAGGAGAGGACTCGTCAGACTTGCCAGTGACATGGCCTGCAGGACTATTGGCATTCCTGGGGAAGGAGGAAATTGACACTGAGGGAGTTGGTGGGGTGGTTTGCGTGAGCTTGGTTACAAGAGGAAGGGATTTACTGGTCAGTGGACTGCTTCCGCTGTCACCCAAAGTTTTTGAACTTGTCACTGACTTATTATGAATGCGCTGCAGGTGACGTATAAGGGAGGATGTTCCGAGGTGGTTAACGTCCTTACCCCTACTTATTACAGATTGACAAAGGGAACACACGGCTTGACACCTGTTGTCCGCATTTCTGGTGAAATACCTCCACACCGAAGAGCTGATTTTTTTGGTATTTTCACCTGGCATGTCAACGGCCATATTCCTCCCACGGACAACAGGTGTCTCCCCGGGTGCCTGACTTAAACAAACCACCTCACCATCAGAATCCTCCTGGTCAATTTCCTCCCCAGCGCCAGCAACACCCATATCCTCCTCATCCTGGTGTACTTCAACACTGACATCTTCAATCTGACTATCAGGAACTGGACTGCGGGTGCTCCTTCCAGCACTTGCAGGGGGCGTGCAAATGGTGGAAGGCGCATGCTCTTCACGTCCAGTGTTGGGAAGGTCAGGCATCGCAACCGACACAATTGGACTCTCCTTGTGGATTTGGGATTTCAAAGAACGCACAGTTCTTTGCGGTGCTTTTGCCAGCTTGAGTCTTTTCAGTTTTCTAGCGAGAGGCTGAGTGCTTCCATCCTCATGTGAAGCTGAACCACTAGCCATGAACATAGGCCAGGGCCTCAGCCGTTCCTTGCCACTCCGTGTGGTAAATGGCATATTGGCAAGTTTACGCTTCTCCTCCGACAATTTTATTTTAGGTTTTGGAGTCCTTTTTTTACTGATATTTGGTGTTTTGGTTTTGACATGCTCTGTACTATGCCATTGGGCATCGGCCTTGGCAGACGACGTTGCTGGCATTTCATCGTCTCGGCCATGACTAGTGGCAGCAGCTTCAGCACGAGGTGGAAGTGGATCTTGATCTTTCCCTAATTTTGGAACCTCAACATTTTTGTTCTCCATATTTTAATAGGCACAACTAAAAGGCACCTCAGGTAAACAATGCAGATGGATGGATTGGATACTAGTATACAATTATGGACGGGCTGCCGAGTGCCGACACAGAGGTAGCCACAGCCGTGAACTACCGCACTGTACTGTGTCTGCTGCTAATATATAGACTGGTTGATAAAGAGATAGTATACTCGTAACTAGTATGTATGTATAAAGAAAGAAAAAAAAACCACGGTTAGGTCACTGGTATATACAATTATGGACGGGCTGCCGAGTGCCGACACAGAGGTAGCCACAGCCGTGAACTACCGCACTGTACTGTGTCTGCTGCTAATATATAGACTGGTTGATAAAGAGATAGTATACTCGTAACTAGTATGTATGTATAAAGAAAGAAAAAAAAACCACGGTTAGGTGGTATATACAATTATGGACGGGCTGCCGAGTGCCGACACAGAGGTAGCCACAGCCGTGAACTACCGCACTGTACTGTGTCTGCTGCTAATATATAGACTGGTTGATAAAGAGATAGTATACTCGTAACTAGTATGTATGTATAAAGAAAGAAAAAAAAACCACGGTTAGGTCACTGGTATATACAATTATGGACGGGCTGCCGAGTGCCGACACAGAGGTAGCCACAGTCGTGAACTACCGCACTGTACTGTGTCTGCTGCTAATATATAGACTGGTTGATAAAGAGATAGTATACTCGTAACTAGTATGTATGTATAAAGAAAGAAAAAAAAACCACGGTTAGGTCACCGGTATATACAATTATGGACGGGCTGCCGAGTGCCGACACAGAGGTAGCCACAGCCGTGAACTACCGCACTGTACTGTGTCTGCTGCTAATATATAGACTGGTTGATAAAGAGATAGTATACTCGTAACTAGTATGTATGTATAAAGAAAGAAAAAAAAACCACGGTTAGGTCACTGGTATATACAATTATGGACGGGCTGCGGAGTGCCGACACAGAGGTAGCCACAGCCGTGAACTACCGCACTGTACTGTGTCTGCTGCTAATATATAGACTGGTTGATAAAGAGATAGTATACTCGTAACTAGTATGTATGTATAAAGAAAGAAAAAAAAACCACGGTTAGGTGGTATATACAATTATGGACGGGCTGCCGAGTGCCGACACAGAGGTAGCCACAGCCGTGAACTACCGCACTGTACTGTGTCTGCTGCTAATATATAGACTGGTTGATAAAGAGATAGTATACTCGTAACTAGTATGTATGTATAAAGAAAGAAAAAAAAACCACGGTTAGGTCACTGGTATATACAATTATGGACGGGCTGCCGAGTGCCGACACAGAGGTAGCCACAGCCGTGAACTACCGCACTGTACACTGGTTGATAAAGAGATAGTAGTATACTCGTAACAACTAGTATGACGACGGTATAAAGAATGAAAAAAAAACCACGGTTAGGTGGTATATAATACAATTATGGTTGGACGGACTGCCTGCCGAGTGCCGACACAGAGGTAGCCACAGCCGTGAACTACCGCACTGTACACTGGTTGATAAAGAGATAGTAGTATACTCGTAACAACTAGTATGACGACGGTATAAAGAATCAAAAAAAAACCACGGTTAGGTGGTATATAATACAATTATGGTTGGACGGACTGCCTGCCGAGTGCCGACACAGAGGTAGCCACAGCCGTGAACTACCGCACTGTACACTGGTTGATAAAGAGATAGTAGTATACTCGTAACAACTAGTATGACGACGGTATAAAGAACGAAAAAAAAACCACGGTTAGGTGGTATATATTATAATACAATTATGGATGGACGGACTGCCTGCCGAGTTCCGACACAGAGGTAGCCACAGCCGTGAACTACCGCACTGTACACTGGTTGATAAAGAGATAGTAGTATACTCGTAACAACTAGTATGACGACGGTATAAAGAACGAAAAAAAAAACACGGTTAGGTGGTATATATTATAATACAATTATGGATGGGCGGACTGCCTGCCGAGTGCCGACACAGAGGTAGCCACAGCCGTGAACTACCGCACTGTACTGTGTCTGCTGCTAATATAGACTGGTTGATAAAGAGATAGTATACAATACTACTAATATACTGGTGGTCAGGCACTGGTCACCACTAGTCACACTGGCAGTGGCACTCCTGCAGCAAAAGTGTGCACTGTTTAATTTTAATATAATATTATTTATCATGTACTCCTGGCTCCTGCTATAACAACCTGCAGTGCTCCCCAGTCTCCCCCACAATTATAAGCTTTATATACAATACATTGATGTGCAGCACACTGGGCTGAGCAGTGCACACAGACTGAGTCACTGTGTGACTGTGTATCGTTTTTTTCAGGCAGAGAACGGATATATTAAATAAAACAAACAACTGCACTGTCTCTGGTGGTCACTGGTCACTGTGGTCGTCAGTCACTAAACTCTGTCTGCACTCTGCACTCTCTTCTAATCTACAGTATCACAGCAATCTCTCTCTCTCTCTTCTAAATCTAATCTAAATGGAGAGGACGCCAGCCACGTCCTCTCCCTATCAATCTCAATGCACGTGTGAAAATGGCGGCGACGCGCGGCTCCTTATATAGAATCCGAGTCTCGCGAGAATCCGACAGCGTCATGATGACGTTCGGGCGCGCTCGGGTTAACCGAGCAAGGCGGGAAGATCCGAGTCGCTCGGACCCGTGAAAAAAAAAGTGAAGTTCGTGCGGGTTCGGATTCAAAGAAACCGAACCCGCTCATCTCTAGTAATTTGGTGGCCGTCTCAACTTGTCAGCTGGCGGATTTCAGCTGTTGTGGAGCAGAAATTGACTGTAGGCATTTGAGCTGTCATGGCTGGCTGACCAAATCCATCCTAGGGATTCAGGCTTCTAGGTAGCAGGTGGGGATTGAGGGGTAAAGTCATCATGAAAAAATTGTGAACTCAAAATTTGTTGTTTTCAATTCTCAGCTTTCTCAGTCACAGGGGGTAATTTCAAGTTGATCGCAGCAGGAAATTTTTTAGCAGTTGGGCAAAACCATGTGCACTGCAGGGGAGGCAGATATAACATGTGCAGAGAGAGTTAGATTTGGGTGGGTTATTTTGTTTCTGTGCAGGGTAAATACTGGCTGCTTTATTTTTACACTGCAATTTAGATTGCAGATTGAACACACCCACCCAAATCTAACTCTCTCTGCACATGTTATATCTGCCTCCCCTTCAGTGCACATGGTTTTGCCCAACTGCTAAAAAATGTCCTGCTGCGATCAACTTGGAATTACCCCCACAGTTTTTTCAGTTTTCATCATTGCTGACCAGTGTCGGACTGGTGCATGAAGGGCCCACCGGAGGAATGCAGTTATAGGGGTCCATACTTAGGGGTGTGGCCAGCCTACAAAGGGGGTGTGACCAGCCTCCACAGAGGCTTGAAATACACAATAGTTTAGTGCAGTGTAATGCAACATATCTACCATGTATAATACAAGTGCACAGTCTGGAACCTGATCCCTAGAGGAAGGAGTGGGCCCTCACTGTAGCGACATAGTTGAGGGATTGCAGTTGAGAACCAGTGTCCCAAAGTAAACAACCCCACTGAGGGGGTAATTCAGACCTGATCGCTCGCTAGGGTTATTTTGCAGTCCTGCGTTCGCATAGTCGCCGCCCACAGGGGAGGGTATTTTAGCTGTCCAAGTGTGCGACCGCATGTGTACCAGAGCTGTACAAACTGATTTTGTGCAGTCTCTGAGTAGCCCAGGACTTACTCAGCCATTGCGATCACTTCAGCCTGTCCGGGACCGGAATTAACGTCAGACACCCGCCCTGCAAACACTTGGGAACTGTACATTCAAATGAGCTCATCAGTGCCATTTCCTGCATTGGTTATAAGGCACAATGATCCCTATGGCTACATACATTTTAAATACGGTATCTCGTGGCCACTTACAGTATATGAAAACTCTTGTAAAATACAATACAGAAACAATTCCTGAAAGTCTTTTCTTCAACAAGTAGATCTCAGATGGAGCAGTACACGTCCGCACTGATAGGTGTTGCTTTCACAGTCTCCCTGAAATGCTTTTTCAAAAGTAGGCTAATCTAACTCTCTCTGCAAATGTTATATCTGCCACACCTGCAGTGCACATGGGGGGTCATTCTGACCCGTTCGCTCACTCTATTTTAATGCAGCAGAGCGAACGGGTCCCTACTGTGCATGCGCCGGCGCCGTAGTGAGCCGGCGCATGCCAGACGGCCGAAGGCCGTAGCAGGGATGCGAATGCCTCTGCCTGATTGACAGGCAGAGGCGATCGCTGGGCGGGAGGGGGCGGAACGGCAGTGTTTGCCCGCTGTTTCGTGGGTGTGGTCCAGCCAAAGCAGGCGTGGCCGGACCGAACGGGGTCGGGCCGCAGCGGCTGCATGACATCACACGTAGTCGCTGCGGGCCGGGGAGCGACAAGTAGCTCCCGGCCAGCACGCTAAAGCTGCGCTGGCTGGGAGCTACTCTTGAAGTAGAAAGGCATCGCCGCTGTGTGATGCCTTTGCACTTCTGCGAGGGGGGGCCGGACTGACATGCGGGGCGGACTAGCCCTGTACTGGGCGTCCCCC
Source organism: Pseudophryne corroboree (assembly GCF_028390025.1). Lineage (NCBI taxonomy): Eukaryota > Metazoa > Chordata > Amphibia > Anura > Myobatrachidae > Pseudophryne > Pseudophryne corroboree. The sequence continues at coordinate 105,534,429 of NC_086444.1, read as the reverse complement.
TGCATGTCAGGGAAGATGATCGTAGCTGTGCTAAATTTAGCACAGCTACAATCAACTCGGTATGACTACTATGGTTTTGCCCAACTGCTAACACATTTGCTGCAGCGATCAACTCTGAATTACCCCCACATTCCAGATGCAATGACCTATATTCTTGTATCTTCAATATTCCTATTATACAAGATGTGTTTGTAGACTATCAGTTTACTAACGGGTGTGGTAAATCAAATCGACAGTATCTAGGTCGACAATGTTTAGGTCGACCACTATAGGTCGACAGTCACTAGGTCGACACGGATGGAAGGTCGACAGGGTTTCTAGGTCGACATGTGCTAGGTCGACAGGTCTAAAGGTCGACATGAGTTTTTTTTGTGTTTTTTTGGTGTCGTTTTCTTCGTAGAGTGACCGGGATCCCAAATTAGTGCACCGCGTCCCCTCGCATGGCTCGCTTCGCTCGCCATGCGAGGGCATGGTGCCTTCGCTCCGCTGCCGCTTCGCTCGGCACACTTTACCGTTCCAATCGTAGTCCACGTGGATCGTTAAGTATGAAAAAATTCAAAACAAGAAAAAAAGTGAAAAACTCATGTCGACCTTTAGACCTGTCGACCTAGCACATGTCGACCTAGAAACCCTGTCGACCTTCCATCCATGTCGACCTAGTGACTGTCGACCTAAACATTGTCGACCTAGATACTGTCGATCTTCAGACCGGATCCCTTACTAACATCTCTGGAGATACTTTAGATAATGCAGATATTTTTGGGAAGACGCAGAGCACGTAGCAAAGAGGGTGCAAATGGCTCAACCCTCACAAAAATTGCACTTTTCCCATATCTGCATGGACAGCCTATGCACCTGTTTTGCATTAATATTAGATTACAGTTTCCTATATAAGAACGCCCCTTCACACCGCCGTTCGCACAGTTTTGTCTGCTCCTTCCTATGGGACAAAGTACCGGGTTGCACAGTATCCAAGTGGATCCCTCCACTGCTGCCGCACAGTGCCACCCATAACTGTGCACATGAGTGATCTCAGGTCATACGTGTGCAGAAGGCCGGCACAGTCGAGTAAGTGACTCTGCTACTTCAGTAGCAGTGTTAGGGGATAGCAGGAACAGCTGCTTTTCGGAGCAGCTGTCCCTGCACTACAGCAATACTGCATTGCTCCAGTAATTATGTATCCAGTGTCGCAACCCACGATGAGTTGGATACTTAACTATCAGGTGCCGGAGGGACCCCAGCGATGAATGGGCCTCTAAGGAGCTTGTCTATCACGAGACCACTGATTAAAATAAACAGACTGACATGTTTATTGCCACTTACCGGGGGCCAGTGTTTGCAGATGTGCGTGTGGCATACTATAAAGTTTTAAAAACAGATTTTTAACCTGCTATCCTCTGAATATAATAGAAAAGGTATTGCGGCACTTCCAGTACACAAAGCTGCTGAAACTTACCCTGTGGCAGTTGGGATGCCAGCGGTCAGTAGACAAACCACAGCATCCCAATACTTAGAAGCCCAACATGAGGATGGTAAGTATACTTACCTTACCCCAATGCCCCCCTTAACCCTCCCTCCACGCAGTATAAACCCAACCCTCCCCCAGCCTAACCCTAACTCTCCCTGGTGGTGCCTAAACCTAACCCCCCCCCCCCCCCCAATTCCTGCAGCCTAAACCTAACCCTCCATCTACCTGCAACCTAACCCTCCCAGGGGGTGCCTAACCCTAACCCCTGCTCCCTGCAGCCTAACCCTATGCCTCCCTTCCCCGCAGCCTAATCCCAACCCTCTTTCTGCAGCCTAAACCTGTAAGTATGTGTGTCTGACCTCTGGTGTGTGTGTGCCACCCTCCCCTTCCTTCCCGGGAGGCAGCAACAGGGAGATACTACATCTCCCAGCAGTCACCTCCCCGCCCAACAGCCCCCTCGCCTCCCACAAGCCCCTTCCACAGTGGAGGGGAGACCACTGGGAACTGCTGAGACCACTTCACCGGTAAGTACATGTTTTCTTTTTTTTTTTACTCGTGCCCTAAAAAGCCCACGCGCATTGTTTTTTTTAAATTGAAAATACAAAATTTTGCGCAAGGTACACAAGTTTTTTTTGTGGGCTAAATATGGCGTCCAACTGAATTCACCTCCTTAGTATAGCCAACTGGCTCAATCACCGGCTTGTCCGCTTTACTTCTGCACCACGCATGTGCCCACACCTTAGTTTATGTTACAGTCTGTAGTAGATGGATCCTCTGTGCTCGGAAATCAATGCACGTTTAAAGTTTGCTCTTGTGACCTGACAATAAATAACATCTGAACAACACTCCGGAGATTTATTGACTCACAATGTACAGTGCTTAATCTTTGTGTAATATAATAAAACAATAGACCAAATGCACCAGAATGTTATATAAATCCTAAATATATTTATTTTATAGCAATAAGATTTGCCAGAGGCCATAAAATATACCTCTGCAATATACTGTTTCCCATATGCCATGCATCAAGTTATGTTTGTATGATATTGGCCTCTACTGTACGTCTCTGCCTAGCTGTATTCATAGCACTTGTATGCATCTCCTGAGGAGGCCTGGGCTGTCATCACTGGATGATTTAACTAGTACTACATTGTTCTGTTGATTACAAATAAGTAATAAAGGAAAAAAGTAACTCTACTTTTAGAAAGCAGTAGACAGATGTGTCCTTTATTACTGCGGTTTCAGCCGTGCCAAGTCGCCCGTCTCAGTACACAAGGTGCCATGCGATACAGCCGCAATGAGCTAAAAATGTGTCTTATAAACACTAAATTCACAATTATATGGTTTTATACTTTTACATAGTTAGGAAGACTACACATCCCAGCAAGCCCTGCCTCAGTTTTAGAATGCCTTAAAAGAAAAACTGTGGCATGGCATGCTGAGATGTGTAGCTCCACAGCAGCTGGAGAGCCGCAGGTTGCAGACACATGGTGTAGGGGGTTTACACAACCACATGGCACTGGCCACACCCACACACACCGGGCACACCTACAATGCATTGGCCACACCCACACATTATTGGTCACACCCAGACAGCACTGGTCACACCCACATGGCATTGGCCACACTGACACAATACTGGCCACACCTCCTACTTTTCACAATAGGTCCTTCAACATTACCACCCCCGGGCCCATGTGGTTCTTAGGGGTCTATTTACTAAGCCTCAGGTGGAGATAAAGTGGCTGTAGATAAAGTATCAACCAATCACCTCCTAGCTGCCATGTCACAGGCTGTGTTTGAAAAATTACAGTTAGGAGGTGATTGGCTGATACTTTATCTCCGGCGACTTTATCTCAACCTGAGGCTTAGTAAATAGACCTCTTAGTGTATACTGACCACTGGGGCTTGTGACATTTATACATCTGTGTGCGCCTGAGTCTGAATCTGTGTAAAAAGGGCTAAGATGCGAGCAACCATATTGTAAAGACACCCAGTATATGAGGACACATCTGTATTTTCCCTTCAAGTTAGGGTTGCTATTTGTCCCGTATTTCCCGGGAACATACTGGAATTTGACTCTGTGCGCTGGCGTCCAGAAGACAGTCTTTGGGATGCCCAAATGTCCTAGTTTCGTGGGGTCACACTGTCAGAGGCACACTTTGCGCTACCTTTGAGTCTGTTTTTGAGCCACATAGCCAGCAAGTACTAGGACCCAGCGGCATCCTCTAGGACAGCAGTGTGTGTGAGACAGGAAAGCAGCCGCGCGAGGGCTTCCCATACGGGTGGAAGGAGAAGCGGCTGCTGCAAGCAGTAAAACTGGGGCTGGCTGTCCTGCTCTTCCTGCCAAACGTGGGTCTGCGATGTCTATACCGAGAGTGTGAGCCTGCAGTGTGAGTGTGGTCTGGACTGGGCACTCCAGTGGCCAATACTGCCAACAGCGTATTAGTAGGTGTCTTAGTCCTTATGCATAGATGTCACCATGGAAGAGCTTTGAAGCAGAATTTACATAAAGATGAAGAAGAACGCTGAGGGCACTTACATGTCACAAGTGACAAAAACCTCCTGGCTGTGGCTGAAGTACAGCATTTTAATAGCTCGGCAACTGAGGGGTTAACTTTTTAGTTTAGGAGGAATTGCATCATTACTGCAGATGGTTGTCGATAGGTGGATTTAGTGTAGGAGGAGACATGAGGGACATGTGAGGGGATGTTGTATTAACTTCAGCCTTTTTGCCAAGAAGCTTTTGCCCTCCCTCCCTTAGATGGTTTATTGGTTGTAGTCGTTTTTAATGTGGGCTTTGAGGTGGCCGGGTTCAGAATGGTCAGCTAATATCTGGTTAGTTTAGTGAATTTTTCCCTGTGGACAGCTCCTATTAAGTAAGTGGTTAGAGTCTCTTTTAGTTTTTACCTCTAGGGACATCACCGGACCAGACGTGTCCCTAGGTACAGTACACTTTAGTTGAGCTGCCCCTTAAGTTGAATAAGTAGGACAGTTGGTCCAAGTTTTTGTTTGGTGATCTCCGTAAGTGCAGGGCGAATAACTCGGCACTTACGAGTTAAAGATGGAGTTGGGCATGTAGGCAGTAGGCCCATCTCGGTGCTTAAGGGCAGGAGGCCCTGAAGAAATTAGAATTTTTTACATTTTTTACATATTTTACTTTATATTTCAATGTTTTATGCAATCATTCTTCTCCCTGCCACCATAGTTAGAGGAGAGAATTTTTATTTATTTTTTAGGTTCAAATAGGCGTTCCTCACAAAATAAATAAGCTGATCCTTTTCACCGCATTTTCAGTTGTCTGTGTCGTTATTTTAGTATTAAGAGGGTATGAATGATGTATGGGGGCTATCTGCCGTGGAGAGTTTAAAGGACGTGGCTGCATCCAATACATATTCAGCCCCCTGGAATACAAGTCTTCACCGTCACAAATGTCTACCTGCAGCTGCCCCGTAGCAGGCCCAATAAAAACACGTACTAACAGAATTCTCAAATGTGCGTGTGCTGTATGCAAAATCTCACCGCCTGCGCCCGCATCAGGCTCTAAGCTCCAACAGTCCCATGTGAAGGATCTCTTGTCAATGGTTGTACTATGCTGCTGTTTAGTAGTGGGGAATATACTTGCCTAAAATGATGTTGTCATAAACTTTGCAGCACAGAGAATTCAGGCTGGGATATTAGAGCCAGCAGTAGCAGATGCCCTTGAAAACATATTTTTTTCCCCCCAAAATAACCCTGCGCTCAACATATCATAATGATTTATGTTTGCAAAATGTAGCAATCACGCTTATCCACATTAATCTAAGCGGAAATATTCTCTCCTGCAGCCGTGACAGTTTGGTGTTGGCAAAATAAAATGAAAACTTGGTTTCTTGTGAAATAATATCCGGATGGCATTGGACATGCAACAATATTCCAATCTTGTTTATGGTTCCAAATGTTATTTTATTGCAGCAGTATTTCTTTCATAAAACAGTTCATTTAGAACAAGCTTCAGCGGTTAAAATGTATTGCTTTGATTTTCTGATATACATGGAACATGTAGAGATGGATGTATAATGACACACACTGCACGGCGGCTGCAAGATGAAAGATTGACTTGTATCTTCTGTCCTTATTTAACCTTGGAGTGGAGGGGTCATTTAAAGGGGATTGAATCAGGATCCTGGCGCTTGGGATGCTGGCAGTCAGAATACCGTCAGCGACATCCCTAAACTCAGGGTCCTGACTCCTGTTAGGTAAGTATTCTAATCCCCAACCTTCCTAACCCTCCCTACCCGCAGCCTGACTCCTACCCACCCCCAGCCTAACCCTAACCCTCCACGGTGGTGTCTAACCCTTACCCCCCTCCATGCAGCCTAACCTTAACCCTTCCCCTGCAGCCTAGACCTAACCTTTCCAACCTTGAGACCTAACTCTAACCCTCCCCTGGGGTGCCTAAACCTAACCCCCCCTCTCTGCAGCCTAACCCCAACCTTCCCTCCCATGGCTCGACCCTCATCAGCCCCGTCATACTTACACTTGGCCATACTTACACTCGGCATAGCGATCCATGTCGGCATCCTGGCATCAGTATTCCCAGCAGTTTTGGGATTCTGGCATCAGTATCCAGACTGCCGGGATCCTCACCGGATCCCATTTGAGGTCTGTACAGGTTAAGTAATGGCACTTACTGAACTAACCACTTTCAAATATGATCCACATATTTATCTTTATCCCTCAGTCTACTATACAACATTTCTTGAGAGATAGGGATTGTGTCGGACGCTCCGCTGATCTCGCATGAAGTGGGAGTGTTTTATTTCTTCTGCTGATGCATCTGTCGCACTGCACATGCGCCCAAATAGCATGCGCAAAGAGACGGAACTGCGACTGAGGAGCACGGGAAACGCGCGGTCTGAGAAATGTGTTGAATATGTAGTGGGCGTTTGGGGGTGGTATAGAAGATCTACACTATTTAAGTCAACAGTAAATAGGTCGACACTAAATGGCCAACATGCATTAGGTCGACAGGTACAAAAGGTCAACAGATAAAAGGTCAACAAACGTTAAGATCGACAGGTACATAAGGTCGACAAGGTCAAAAGGTCGACACCACAATGGTCCACACAAGTTTTTTAAGTTTTTTGGGTGAAATCTTGTATGTCTGGTAATATTTGACCACCATCAGTAGAAATGTATACCCTCGCTTCGGGAGAGGTGGCTCGCTCCGATACCGCTACTATTCCTAATTTTAGTCCACGTGGATAGTCTATCAAACAAAACATGTACAAAAAAAAACACACAAAAAATGTGTTGACTGACCATTGTCATATCGATCTTTTGTACCTGTCAAGCTTTATCTGTCGACCTTTTGTACCTATCGACCTAATGCATGTCGACTATATGGTGTAGAGCTATTGACTATCTACCTAGACACTGTCTATCATCCGGATACCTGGGCGTTTCTGGGTGGAGACAGGGAGGCAGGGGCGTTTCAACAGAGGAGGGTGCCCGTGTGCAGGCTCCAGGTGGGCTCTCTCCTCTTAGTGGTGCAGTAGATGCTGGCATTATGCACAGCGGCAATTTTGGAGGCAATTTTTACACAGCTGCTGATGCTCCTAGCGGTGCTCCGGAAAGGTAATAAATAATAAGATTTTACTTACCGGTAAATCTATTTCTCGTAGTCCGTAGTGGATGCTGGGGACTCCGTAAGGACCATGGGGAATAGCGGGCTCCGCAGGAGACTGGGCACTCTAAAGAAAGATTTAGTACTATCTGGTGTGCACTGGCTCCTCCCTCTATGCCCCTCCTCCAGACCTCAGTTAAGGAAACTGTGCCCGGAAGAGCAGACATTATAAGGAAAGGATTTTGGAATCTCGGGTAAGACTCATACCAGCCACACCAATCACACCGTATAACTTGTGATACACTTATCCAGTCAACAGTATGAACAACAACAGGGCATCAACAATGGATGCCAACATAACATAACCCACTATTAAGCAATAACTATGTACACGTATTGCAGAAAGTCCGCACTTGTGACGGGCGCCCAGCATCCACTACGAGAAATAGATTTACCGGTAAGTAAAATCTTATTTTCTCTGACGTCCTAGTGGATGCTGGGGACTCATGGGGATTATACCAAAGCTCCCAAATGGGCGGGAGAGTGCGGATGACTCTGCAGCACCGAATGGGCAAACTCAAGGTCCTCCTCAGCCAGGGTATCAAACTTGTAGAATTTTGCAAATGTGTTTGAACCCGACCAAGTAGCAGTTCGGCAAAGCTGTAATGCCGAGACCCCTCTGGCAGCCGCCCAAGAAGAGCCCACCTTCCTAGTGGAATGGGCTTTCACTGATTTTGGATGCGGCAATCCAGCCACAGAATGAGCCTGCTGAATCGTGTTACAGATCCAGCGGGCAACGGTTTGCTTTGAAGCAGGAGCACCCAACTTGTTGGGGGCATATAGGATAAACAGCGAGTCAGTTTTCCGGACTCCAGCCGTTCGGGCTACACAAATCTTCAAAGCCCTGACTACATCTAGTAACCTGGAATCCTCCAAGTCACGAGTAGCCGCAGGCACTACAATAGGTTGGTTCAAATGAAAAGATGACACCACCTTTGGCAGAAATTGGGGACGAGTCCGCAATTCTGCCCTGTCCATATGAAAAACCAGATAGGGGCTTTTACATGACAAAGCCGCCAATTCTGACACACGCCTAGCCGAAGCTAATGCCAATAGCATGACCACCTTCCACGTGAGATTCTTTAGCTCCACGGTCTTAAGTGGTTCAAACCAGTGGGATTTTAGGAAACCCAACACCACGTTGAGATCCCAAGGTGCCACTGGTGGCACAAAAGGGGGCTGAATATGCAGCACTCCCTTAACAAACGTCTGAACTTCAGGAAGAGACGCCAGTTCCTTTTGAAAGAAAATGGATAGGTCCGAAATCTGGACCTTTATGGATCCCAACTTCAAGCCCATAGTCACTCCAGACTGTAGAAAGTGCAGAAATCTGCCCAGTTGGAATTCCTCTGTAGGGGCCTTCCTGGACTCACACCAAGCAACATATTTTCGCCATATGCGGTGATAATGCTTTGCTGTCACGTCCTTCCTAGCTTTTATCAGCGTAGGAATAACTTCCTCCGGAATGCCTTTTTCCGCTAGGATCCGGCGTTCAACCGCCATGCCGTCAAACGCAGCCGCTGTAAGTCTTGGAACAGGCAGGGCCCCTGTTGCAACAGGTCCTGTCTGAGAGGCAGAGGCCATGGGTCCTCTGTGAGCATTTCTTGCAATTCCGGGTACCAATGTCTTCTTGGCCAATCCGGAACAATGAGTATTGTTCTCACTCCTCTTCTTCTTACGATTCTCAGTACCTTGGGTATGAGAGGAAGAGGAGGGAACACATAGACCGACCTGAGGGTCTCTTGACCTGGCGCAATACCGTTGCAGCTTTTTGTTGAGACGGGACGCCATCATGTCTACCTGTGGCAGTTCCCATCGATTTGTAATCTGAATGAAGACTTCTTGATGAAGTCCCCACTCTCCCGGGTGGAGGTCGTGTCTGCTGAGGAAGTCTGCTTCCCAGTTGTCCACTCCCGGAATGAACACTGCTGACAGTGCTTGTACGTGATTCTCCGCCCACCGAAGAATCCTGGTGGCTTCCGCCATCGCGACTCTGCTTCTTGTGCCGCCCTGGCGGTTTACATGAGCCACCGCGGTGATGTTGTCTGACGGAATCAGCACCGGTTGGTTGCGAAGCAGGGGCTCCGCTTGACTCAGGGCGTTGAATATGGCCCTTAGTTCCAGGATATTTATGTGCAGACAAGTTTCCTGACTTGACCACAACCCTTGGAAGTTTCTTCCCTGAGTGACTGCCCCCCACCCTCGGAGGCTCGCATCCGTGGTCACCAGGACCCAGTCCTGTATGCCGAATCTGCAGCCCTCGAGAAGGTGAGCACTCTGTAGCCACCACAGAAGAGACACCCTGACCCTGGGGGACAGGGTGATCATCCGATGCATCTGAAGATGCGATCCGAACCATTTGTCCAACAGATCCCATTGAAAGATCCTCGCATGGAACCTGCCGAAGGGAATGGCTTTGTACGATGCCACCATCTTTCCCAGGACTCGCGTGCAGTGATGCACCGACACCTGTTTCGGTTTTAAGAGGTCTCTGACTAGAGTCACAAGCTCTTGAGCCTTCTCCGTCGGGAGAAACACCTTCTTCTGGTCTGTGTCCAGAATCATGCCCAGAAAGGGCAGACGCGTCGTAGGAATCAGCTGCGACTTTGGGATATTCAGAATCCAGCCATGCTGTTGCAACACTTCCTGTGAGTGCGCCACGCTGATCTGCAACTGCTCCCTCGATCTCGCCTTTATGAGGAGATCGTCCAATTATGGGATAACTGTGACTCCTTGCTTTCTCAGGATCACCATCATTTCTGCCATTACCTTGGTAAATATTCTCGGTGCCGTGGACAGACCAAACGGCAACATCTGGAATTGGTAATGACAGTCCTGTACCACAAATCTGAGGTACTCCTGATGAGGCGGATAAATGGGGACATGCAAGTAAGCATCCTTGATGTCCAGAGACACCATAAAATCCCTCTCTTCCAGGCTTGCAATGACCGCTCTGAGCGATTCCATTTTGAACTTGAATCTTTTCAGATAAATGTTCAGGGACTTTAAATTTAATATAGGTCGGACCGAACCGTCCGGTTTCGGTACCACAAACATTGTGGAATAGTATCCCTTCCCCTGTTGAGGAAGGGGAACCTTTGCCACCACCTGCTGGAGAAATAGCTTGTGAATTGCCGCTACCACTACTTCCCTTTCTATGGGGGAAGCTGGCAGGGCCGATTTTAGGTAACGTTGAGGGGGCATCACCTCGAATTCCAGCTTGTATCCCTGAGACACAATCTGTATAGCCCAGGGATCCACCTGTGAGCGAACCCACTGGTGGCTGAAATGTCGGAGACGCGCCACCACCGCTCCTGGCTCCACCCGTGGAGCCCCAGCGTCATGCGGTGGATTTAGTGGAAGCCGGGGAGGACTTCTGTTCCTGGGAACTAGCTGTAAGGTGCAGCTTTTTTCCTCTGCCCCTGCCTCTAGCAAGAAAGGAAGCACCTCTGACCTTCTTGCTTCTTTGTGCGCGAAAGGACTGCATTTGGTAATACGGTGCTTTCTTCGGTTGTGAGGGAATATATGGCAAAAAGTTTGACTTGTCAGCAGTAGCTGTGGAAACCAGGTCCGAGAGACCATCCCCAAACAATTCCTCACCCTTGTAAGGTAACACCTCCATGTGTTTTTTGGAGTCGGCATCACCTGTCCACTGCCGAGTCCACAGGACCCTCCTGGCAGAAATTGACATTGCATTAATCCTAGAGCCCAGTAGGCAAATGTCCCTCTGGGCATCCCTCATATATAGGACAGTGTCTTTTATATGCCCCAGGGTCAGCATAATGGTATCCCTGTCTAAGGTATCCATTTCCTCAGACAGATTATCTGTCCACGCTGCTACAGCACTACACATCCACGCCGATGCAATTGCCGGCCTCAGTAGAGTCCCTGAATGTGTATAAACAGATTTCAGGATACTTTCCTGCTTTCTATCTGCAGGATCCTTTAGGGTGGCCGTATCCTGCGACGGCAGGGCCACCTTCTTAGATAAGCGTGTCAGAGTTTTATCTACCCTAGGGGAGGATTCCCAGCGCACCCTGTCCTCTGGCGGGAAAGGGTACGCCATAAGTAACCTTTTGGAAATCAGGACTTTCTTATCTGGGGAATCCCACGCTCTTTTACATAACTCATTTAACTCATGTGAAGGGGGAAAAGTCACCTCTTGCTTTTTCTCCCCATACATATAAACCCTCTTCTCAGGGACAGGATTTACCTCTGATATGTGTAAAATATCCTTCATCGCTATAATCATGTAACGTATAGCTTTTGTCATTTTTGGTTGCAATTTTGCATCATCGTCGTCGACACTGGAGTCAGAAAGAGGCTCTACTGTACAGTCAGATACAGATGGAGCTTAAATGTTTTTAAACGGTGCAGCTGGGCGCCCCTTGCCGGGAGCAATGATCGCACTGGGTAGCTCGGAAGCTCCGGACTCACACAGAAGATTATGTGAGTGGGTAGCGCTAATGCAGAACATGGGAAGATTTATGGCCACAATCAAACTCCTCCATTAGCTCAATCTGGTTTTTTTTTCATAAAGGGGAAAGGATGGGTGATTGGAGGCTTATTTGCATCAGTATTGTTATTAAATAGTATTTATAGATACTCACCAAAGCCTGCAACAATGCAAAAAGTGGTAAAGAAAAGTTACTTGTATTGGAATACTTACATCACAAATGGATCCGACTCCTGTTTCAGTCACCACAATTTGGACTTGTACAAGCTCTTCCCAATCTATTTGGGTATGATGTTAGTCTATGGAATTTTCTAGAGCAGCATCATTTTTCTTTTGTCATGGTGTGAGGGCTGCCATAAACTCTCTGAAGTCACCCTTCAGTACACAAGTAAAAAACCTTAACTTAAAATTGTTTGTGGCAAACTCTCCTGAAGAAACGGTCAGTGCCATTGACCGAGAAACGCGTTGAAAACTGGCTTGTTCGGATGACACACAAGCACAGTGTGTGCCCTGATAGTGTGAGCAGCTTGTTTTGGGATTGATTGGTTGATGCTTCTAGCGCCAGCAACATGTGTTTTGTCCTCTAGGCAGCTGCCCAGTGTGCCATGATCTGGGTGGGGCACCACTGGGTCTGCCTTTTCACAAAATTAAGGAGAATTTTGAAAGCACTCCCCTCCCCTGCCCCCTCCAATGCACACACTGAAGGTGCACAAACTCCTGTGAGAGTGGGCATGGCTGCGCAACTGTATTTTGTGTCAAATATATAAATTGTCACACACCCCTCTACACACGCACAGGGCCTAATTCAGATCTGATCGCTGATGTGCGTTTTCGCACAGCCGGCGATCAGATCCGAACTGAGCATGTGTATGTACCGCACTGTGCCGGCGCGTCACGCGGCTGCAATGGGCATCGGCGCCCTGTGACAGAATGGTGCAAAAAATCCATTTGCACGGGCGATCGCAATGAGATTGACAGGATGAGGCCATTTGTGGGTGGCAACTGACCGTTTTCTGGAAGTGTCAGGGAAAACACAGGCGGGATCAAACATTTTCAGGGAGGGTTTCTGACGTCAGCTCCGGCCAGATCGGCCTGATGTGATCACAGCAGCTGAGTAAGTCTTGGGCTGCGCAGAGACTGCACAAAATCAGTTTGTGCATCTCTGCTACACATGCGAATGCACACTTGCACAGCAAAAACCCACTCCCCCTGTAGACGGCGACTATCTGATAGCAGGGCTGCAAAATTGCTGCCCAGCGATCAGATCTGAATTACCCCCACAATTAGCAGCCTCACATATAATGCCCCCAGCATGGTGCCAGATACACATAATGCCCCCAGGAGTGCCAATTACACATAATGCCCCCAGTAGTGCCAATTACACATAATGCCCCCAGTATAGTGCCAGTTACACATAAAGCCCCCATTATAGTGTAAGATACACATAATGCCCCCAGTAGTGCCAGACAAACACAGCAAGAGATGAGAATCTGTATGTGGAGTTTGCAACTATGAGAGAAGACCAAGTGAGGGGAGCCTGTGTGGGGGAAGGGGGTTTGCGGGTTGGTGGGGGTTTGAGCTGGGGGGGAAGAGAGGAGAGGGGAACATGTGTGGTAGAGGAGGAGGTTGGGGTGCTGCGGCTGTGAGGGGAACCTGTTTGAGAATGGGGAAGAGGAGGACACAGGTTGTACACATGGAGGGGTAAGAAGCTGTGAGGGAAACCTGTTTGAGGTTGCGGGAGCCGCGGATGGGGGTGGATTTGGAGCTGTGAGGTGTAACTGTTCGATTAGGGGAGGGAGGGGTTGGGGCAGTCAGGGAGAGTTTGGAGCTGTCGGATGGAAGAGAGCAGGAGTAAAAGGAAGGAGATGGGACACCAGCCCAGAGAAATAAGGCACTGACTCATCGTACATGTGTCACTCTCTGAGGTGCTGCGCTGTTCTGACTTGATGGATTCCAGGAACTGGGGACTCCAAGCCGAGTGCCTGTCAGGTTCTGGTGGGCTCCCAGTGCCTGTCAGAATGTTGAGTGATGTGTTGCTGATGGCGGGGCCACATGTTGACCTCCCAGGACACTCTACTAACTAGAGCACTGAGAATAGCGGCACAGCCTGGCCTGGGTAGGGAAGAGGGGGGAGAGAAGGGGGCGGGAGCACGGCACCCGACAACACCAGTACCTGCAAAGATGGGACCTTAAAAGACACACTTTCATCTGGGCTAGGAAGAGGGTATTGGTGGTGGTTGAGGGTAGTAGGCTGAAGTTTTGTCTAAGGTGCTGAGAAACCTTGCACCAGCCCTGCATCAGATGGGGGCCATCTGGCAACCCCCAGAAAGGTCAGCAATTGTACCGCATCCGCCGCCAGCCCCCGCACCTTCCCTCGGCCGCCCACAACGGAGCACCAGTGGGTGATCCGAGGTGGACCCGATGATGCGATTCGCACTGAATCGTGTCATCATAGCTGCGCCCCCCGCTATCCAGTGCCTATTTCCTTTCCTCTGTAACCTATAGCTTACCTCCAAACATGACCCTCTCCAGGAGGGACACAATGCTCTGCTTCTGGACTTTTCTCTTCATAAATGATTGCTGGCACCTGTTTTGAACATGTTATTGGATAAGAAAGGTGTTTCAGCCCAGGTGCCGGCAATCATACAGTAAGAGGAAAGTCCAGGAGCAGAGCATTGTGTCACTCCTGGAGAGGGTCATGTTTGGAGGTATGCTATAGGCTACACTCTGCTGCATTTACTGGACAGGGATCCATAGTAGCGCTGCCGGCTCCAGAAGAAGCGATTATGTCACTTGTAACACATGGCAATGATGGCATGTTCTTGTCTTACATTTGAGCAACAGTTTCTTAATGATGTGATGAGAAAATATAATTATCAGGTCTAAAACCCGATAATAAATATGCCCCAAAATGGTCCAGCGATGACTAATTGACATTAGGAAGGCCAATCCCCGGATCAGGTGGATCCCAGGATTCTGGCCCTAAATTCTGGGTTTGAAGCACCAATCCCGGAATCTACGGGATTACACTAGGCATGCACAGTCCCCCCCCCCTCCCCCCAGCAGCGCTAAGCACTAGGCTCAGACGCTACCTTCTCACGCCGGGTAGTAAGGGTCTCTTCCTCCTTTGCTCCACCCCACTGCCTCCTTCCGAACAGTGGTCAGTAGTTGCACTGCTGGGATCACACCGCTGGAGTTCACACTGAGGTCACTATGCCGCCCCATTGAGGAACACTGAAGCCACACTACCCGATGACAGGATTATTAAGGGGAGAGCGGAGGTCTGTCTGCAGCCTCCGAATGCCTGTGCTGCTGCCTGCTTCTGGACCTCGGGGACCCCTCTACTTGTTTTTTTTTAATTCTGAACTTGAAATTTAAACCCCCCCTCCGCCCCTTCCCCCATATACATAACCTGAAGAACAATGCAGTCCCGAATTCTGGGATTGAAAAAACGGCCCAGGATTGGCCTCCCTAATTGACACGCTCCAGCCCCTGGCCTGTGTCGCCTGGGCATTTCGGTACGTTGGTAATGTTTTGCTAAGAGACCACAGCATTTTTAAGCAAAGGTAAGCTGAGGCAGTGTAACGTTAGAGTGAATGGCAATGCTGTTCCTGTGTCACAGAAAATCTACTTTACTGTCAACATTTCACGCTCAGCGCTTTTGACAATCAAACAAAAATTCCCCATAACCTTCATGTTATACTGTATCAGGTTTTCTAAGCAGAAAATTACTGAGCATCTAACCCTCCGCAAGCAAAAAAGGACACAAGCTGCTCTGATCGGTTATGTACTTACAGTATAGCTCATTGTTAAAGTCTATCAACACATATCTGAAAGGACTGTACGTGGGTGACACAATCAGGAAGTCTAATGGAAAAGATGAACGTGGTGAGTGAGCACACGTCTACAATGTCCAATACTAAGTATCAGAGGCGTCACCGGGTGTGGTGACACCTGGTGCGCACCCCTGAGCTCCTGCCGCGTTCGCGGCAAATAGGGGGCGTGGTCTTACACATAGGGGACGTGGCTTTGCGAGGATCCCGGAATCGTCACTCTGGGGGCATGCGCTGGGCTTCCCCCAGAGACAGTGTCCGTGCACTGCCGGCTCCTCTTCTATGACAGGAGCCGGGTGCTGCAGGAGACTTTCTCACTGCAGCACCTGGCTCCTGTCACTGCGGAGGAGCTGACATTTGGTGTCACCCCCCTCCAGGTGTCACACCCGGGTGCGGGCCGCACCTGCCTTGTGACGCCACTGCTAAGTATATATAATTTCTCACAGTGCTAAACTATGCACAGTTGACAAAGGGCCCGGGCAGGAATGCATCTGAGATGTGACTGCATTCTCCCGTTTTTGAGGCCACTGCGCACGCGCAGGTCTCGTTCTGCGCATGCTTGCTGGGAGAATGCAATCACGGGGCGGAACAGGGCGGTGATGCGGCGTTGCTGGGGTGGTGACTCAGTGGGGGTCATTCCGAGTTAATCGTAGCTGTGCGGCCAAATGCCGCCATTCCGCCCCCTCCCGCCCAGCGACCGCCTCTGCCTGTCAATCAGGCAGAGGCGATCGTAGCCCTGCTACGGCCTTCGGCCGTCTGGCATGCACCGCCGCTCTGCGGCGCCGGCGCATGCACAGTAGAGACCCGTTTGCTCGGCTGCGACAAACAGCAGTGAGCGAACGGGTCAGAATGACCCCCTGTGTTGGGCAGACGCAGTGTGGGAAATTAGGTAGGGTTTGGGGTGACCGTGTGATGTCACCCGCGGCCGCTGCAAGCCCTCTGCTTGTCTTTGCAACCTGGCTGCGGAGGCAGGAGGGCTTCCACAAATCAGTGATCACACAGTTGCCAGGTATTTGCATGCTGGGGGGCCTTGCCCTGTGCTGAGCGGCCCCCCAGCATGCGATCGCAGCCGGTTGCAGTTTTGCTGAATTTGCAAGCAGACTAGATGTGCCAAGTGGTTCTTTTCTGACGTCAAATCCTATGTGTCTATGATTATTTAGTGTTTTGCTGTACCAAGTAATGCTCTCTGTGTTACAGAACATGCTACCTGACTCTCTCCCATGTAGTGGTGTATTTATAGCAAAAGGAGATGTTTATGGTCAGATTCCACTGCTCCTGGGAAACTGTCTGCTTTCCCTGGATTACAAGTTAGGTAATGTGACCTGTGAGAGACCTAAGGAATTGTTCCCCTGAGCCCTGCTTTCCCAGGAGAGATCATTTTCTGCAGCACACTGTGCCCTCTCCTTGGCAGACTTTCTTCATCAGTAGAGCTTTGAGATTTAAGCAAACAGCCCCAGGAACGAGCATACTGTAGCTCAGTGGTTCCCAAACGTTTTTGAGTCACGTCGCCCTAGAGAATCAGAATTTATTTCGCAGCACCCCTAGGCAAAAAGTTTCTTATTGAGAACTTGAGAAAATAATATTAAATGAAGTAAATTGTGTTAATATCTCATCCCTAGGTTCAGTTATGTGGTGAGGGACAGGATTTGCGTGTTTGTCCACATATTTTATGATTGGAAGCCACAAGCACTGATTTTACCTATTATATTGACTAATATAGTTTGAATCGGTCCTGGACCACCAACCCAGGGCACCCTTGCAAATGCCCCAAGGCACCTCAGGGTGCCATGGCTCACAGTTTGGGATAGTCCATTCTGAAATCTGAATTTGGAAGCAGAGTTGGTCTTTTAGCAGGGAGTCTGCTCAGAGGTGTTGTTCCCCTATATATCTCGTAGGTATCCTGCTGTGCAACTTGGATGTCCCCACCAAACTGTATGTATGAACACGGAGAACCAACTGGGTCATTCACCCAATGTTACCACATCTGAATGTGTAAAGTACCACTAATTGAAACATCAAGACTTGGGTCGTCTGAGTAACTAGGCTAGGCTCCAAGGTGTTTAAGGCAGCCTGGCTTTTGGTGGACTGTAATACTTGAGTGTTTCTGCATCCCCAAATTATCCTGCTCCAGTGAAGGGCAGTCACCTGGGAGAACAGTGCAGCAGCAGTGGTCACCATAATGCCCCTTACACATTATGACAAACACCCTAAAGCCCCTTACACATTATGCCACACACCGTAATGCCCTTACACATTTTTCCAAACACCCTAATGCCCCTTACACATTATGCCAAACATCTTAATGCCCCTTACACATTATACCAAACACCCTAATGCACCTTACACATTATGCCAAACACTGTAATGCCCCTTACACATTATGCCAAACACCCTAATGCCTCTTACACATTATGCCAAACACCCTAATGCCCCTTACACATTATGCCAAACACCCTAATGCCCATTACACATTATGCCACACACCATAATGCTTATTACACATTATGCCACACACCGTAATGCCCATTAAAAATTATGCCACACCGTAATGTCTATTACATATTATACTACACACCGTAACGACTATTAAATATGCCACACACAGTTATACCACAGACACCACTTTACAAAAATGCCCCTTATAAATTATCCCCCAGCGGTGGGCTGGTGGTACTGCATACCACTACCATATTTCTTAATGGTACTCCGTACCACCCCGTACCACCCTACTTTCAGCACTGGTGTCCGTTGAACACATCCTTTTTTAAAAAAAAATCAATATATCATTATGACAATGTTATTGGTAAGGGCCCCCACAAGTTAATTGCCCTGGAGCCCCAGCAAACATTAATTTTCCCATTCTACACATGTCCAGTTTGCTATTGCTTCTTTCTCTAACGTCCTAGAGGATGCTGGGACTCCGTGAGGACCATGGGGATAGAAGGGCTCCGCAGGAGACATGGGCACTTTAAGAAAGACTTTGACTCTGGGTGTGCACTGGCTCCTCCCTCTATGCCCCTCCTCCAGACCTCAGTTTGATACTGTGCCCAGTGGAGACTGGGTGCATTTCAGGAGCTCTCCTGAGTTTCCTGTAAGAAAGTTTATTTGTTAGGTTTTTTATTTTCAGGGAGCCTGCTGGCAACAGACTCCCTGCATCGAGGGACTGAGGAGAGAGAAACAGACCCACTTCTCTGAGTTTCAGGGCTCTGTTTCTTAGGCTACTGGACACCATTAGCTCCAGAGGGAGTCAGAACACAGGTCTCACCCTGGAGTTCGTCCCGGAGCCGCGCCGTCCTCCTCCTCACAGAGCCGGAAGATAGAAGCCGGGTGAGTATAAGAGGAAAAGATCTTCAGAGGCGGCAGAAGACTTCATTGATCTTCACTGAGGTAACGCACAGCACTGCAGCTGTGCGCCATTGCTCCCATACACCTCACAAACGGCAGTCACTGTAAGGGCGCAGGGGGGGGGGGTGCCCTGGGCAGCAATATAAACCTCTTATTTGGCAAAAGAGAGCATATATACAGCTGGACACTGTATATATGCATGAGCCCCCGCCAATTTTACACTTTTAGCGGGACTGAAGCCCGCCGCCAAGGGGGCGGGGCTCCTCCCTCAGCACTCACCAGCGCCATGTTTTTCTCCACAGCACCGCTGAGAGGAAGCTCCCCGGACTCTCCCCTGCTTATACCACGGTAGAAGAGAAGGTTTTAAAGAAGAGGGGGGGGGGCACATAATTCGGCGCAGATAATAATAACAGCGCTACGGGGTAAACATTAAATTGCTGTGTTTTTCCTGGGTCATATTGCGCTGGGGTGTGTGCTGGCATACTCTCTCTCTCTGTCTCTCCAAAGGGCCTTGTGGGGGAACTGTCTTCAGAAGAGCATTCCCTGAGTGTGTGGTGTGTCGGTACGCATGTGTCGACATGTCTGAGGTAAAAGGCTCTCCTAAGGAAGAGATGGAGCAAATGTGTGTGTGTGTGTGGTGTCTCCGTCGACAACGCCGACGCCTGATTGGATATGTGAAATTAAGTGCTAAGATGAATTTATTACACAAAAGATTAGAGAACAGACAGGGAATCTACCCATGTCTGTCCCTATGTCACAGAGACCTTCAGAGTCTCACAACGCTCACTATCCAAAATAATAGACACAGATATCGACACGGAGTCGACACGACTACGATAATGCAAAGTACAGCCAAAACTGGCAGAAAAGTATTCAATATATGATTATTGTAATAAAAGATGTTTTGCATATCACTGATGACTCATCTGTTCCTGACACAAGGGTACACATGTTTAAGGGGAAGAAAGCTGAGGTAAATTTCCCTCCTCTCATGAAGAAAAAGAGCGGGAATCTCCAGACAAGAAGCTGCAGCTTCCCAAAAAAGAATTCTCAGGGAGTATCCTTTCCTTAATGGGCCAGGATACGATGGGAATCTTCCCCTAGGGTGTACAAGGCATTGACACGTTTACCCAAAAAGGTAGCACTGACTTTACAGCTATCCTCAGGGATCCTGCAGATAGCATGCAGTAAAAGTACTTTGAAGTCCATTTACACACATTCGTGGTACACTACTCAGACCGGCGATTATGTCGGCATGGGTTTATAGCGCTATAGCAGCGTAGACAGATACCTTATCAGCGGAGATTGAAACCCTAGATAAGGATACCATGTTATTGTCCCTAGTGTATATATATATATATATATATATATATATGTAAAAGATGTTGTCTTATATATATATATATATATATATATATAAGACATGCCCAAAGAGACGTTAGTCTACTGGATTCTAGAGTCAACGCTATGTCGATTTCTGCTAGACGTGTCCTGTGGAACATGCAATGGACCGGTGATGCCGACTAAGAGGCACATTTACTAAGCAGTGATAAGAGCGGAAAAGTGAGCCAGAGGAGAAATTTCCCCATCAACCAATCAGCAGCTCTTTATCATTTTATAGTATTCAAATTATAGATGTTACTTCAGTGCTGATTGGTTGCCATGGCAATTTCTCCACTGGCTCACTTCTCTGCTCTTATTACTGCTTAGTAAATGTACCCCTAAAAGAGGTATATGGCGTTGTTGCCTTACAAGGGTGAGGAATTGTTCGGAGAGGGCCTCTCGGATCTCGTCTCCGCGGCTACGGCAGGTAAATCAAATTTTTTGACATATATTCCCTCACAATCTAAGAAAGCGCCTCATTATCAAATGCAGTCCTTTCGTTCCAATAAAAGCAAGAGAGCACGTGGATCGTCCTTTCTTGCCAGAGGTAAGGGCAGAGGGAAAAAGCTGCACACACAGCTAGTTCCCAGGAAAAGAAGTCCCCCCTGGCCTCTGCTAAATCCACCGCATGACGCTGGGGCTCCCCTGAGGGAGTCAGCTCCTGTGGGGGCACGTCTTCGACTGTTCAGCCACGTCTGGGTCCACTCACAGGTGGATCCATGGGCAATAGAAATTGTTTCCCAGGGTTACAGGCTGGAATTCGAAGAAGTGCCTCCTCGCCGGTTTTTCATATCGGCCCTACCGAAACAACCCCTGGAAAGGGAGATAGTGTTACATGCGATTCACAAATTGTGTCTGTAACAAGTGGTGGTAGAGGTTCCCCTGCTTCAAAGAGGGCAGGGGTACTACTCAATTCTGTTTGTGGTTCCGAAACCGGACGGTTCGGTCAGAGCCATTTTAAATTTAAAATCCCTGAACCTTTACTTTAAACGGTTCAAGTTCAAGATGGAATCACTCAGGGCGGTCATCGCCAGCCTAGAAAGGGGAGATTTTTTGGTATCTCTGGACATAAAGGATGCATACCTGCATGTCCCCATATATCCTCCTCATCAGGCGTACCTGAGATTTGCGGTACAGGATTGTCATTACCAATTTCAGACGTTGCCATTTGGGCTTTCCACAGCCCCGAGAATTTTCACCAAGGTAATGGCGGAAATGATGGTGCTCCTGCGCAAGCAGGGTGTCACAGTTATCCCGTACTTGGACGATCTACTCATAAAAGTGAGATCACGGGAGAAGTTGCAGAGCAGCGTATCACTTTCACTGAATGTGTTACAGCGACACGGCTGGATTCTCAATATTCCAAAGTCGCAGCTGAATCCTACAACTCGTCTGCTCTTCTTGGGCATGATTCTGGAAACAGACCAGAAAAGGGTTTTTCTTTGAAGGAAAAAGCGCAGGAACTCCTGACTCTAGTCATGAACTTGTTGAAACCAAAACAAGTGTCAGTACATCATTGCACTCAAGTTCTGGGAAAGATGGTGGCAACATACGAAGCCATTCCATACGGCAGATTCCATGCAAGGGCCTTCCAATGGGACCTATTGGACAAATGGTCCGGGTCGTATCTGTAATTGCATCAGCGGATCACCCTGTCCCCCAGGGCCAGAGTATCTCTCCTGTGGTGGCTAAACAGTGCTCACCTTCTAGAAGGCCGCAGGTTCGGCATTCAGGACTGGATCCTGGTGACCACGGACGCGAGCCTCCGAGGTTGGGGAGCGGTCACACAGGGAAGAAATTTCCAAGGACTTTGGTCAAGTCAAGAGACTTGTCTTCACATCAACATCCTGGAACTAAGGGCCATATACAACGCCCTACGTCAAGCGGAGATCTTACTTCGCAATCGACCAGTTCTGATCCAGTCAGACAACATCACCGCAGTAGCTCATGTAAACCGCCAAGGCGGCACAAGGTGCAGAGTGGCAATGGCGGAAGCCACCAGAGTTCTTCGCTGGGCGGAGAATCATGTAAGCGCTCTGTCAGCAGTGTTCATTCCGGGAGTGGACAACTGGGAAGCAGGCTTCCTCAGCAGACACGATCTGCATCCGGGAGAGTGGGGACTTCATCAGGAAGTCTTTGCGCAGATTGCAAGTCGGTGGGGACTACCCCAAATAGACATGATGGCATCCCGTCTCAACAAAAAGCTACAAAGGTATTGCGCCAGGTCAAGAGACCCTCAGGGGGTAGCTGTGGACGCCCTAGTGACACCATGGGTGTTCCAGTCGGTATATGTGTTTCCTCCTCTTCCTCTCATACCCAAGTTGTTGAGGATAATAAGAAAAAGAGGAGTGAGAACAATTCTCATTGTTCCAGATTGGCCACGAAGGACCTGGTATCCGGATCTGCAAGAAATGCTCACAGAAGACCCGTGGCCTCTTCCTCTAAGGCAGGACTTGTTACAACAAGGTCCCTGTCTGTTCCAAGACTTACCGCGGCTGCGTTTGACGGCATGGCGGTTGAACGCCGGATCCTAGCGGAAAAAGGTATTCGGGATTAGGTCATTCCTACGCTAATAAAGGCTAGGAAGGACGTGAAATCTAAACATTATCACAGAATATGGAGAAAATATGTTTCTTGGTGTGAGGCCAGGAATGCTCCTATGGAAGAATTCCACCTGGGCCGTTTTCTTCACTTCCTACAAACTGGAGTGAATTTGGGCCTAAAATCAGGCTCCATTAAAAGTTCAGATTTCAGCCTTATCCATTTTCTTTCAAAAGGAATTGGCCTCATTACCTGAAGTACAGACTTTTGTGAAGGGAGTACTGCATATTCAGCCTCCTTTTGTACCTCCGGTGGCGCCTTGGGACCTTAACGTGGTGTTAAGTTTCCTTAAGTCACATTGGTTTGAACCACTTAAGACAGTGGAGTTGAAATATCTCACCTGGAAGGTGGTCATGTTGTTAGCCTTGGCTTCGGCTAGGCGAGTTTCGGAATTGGCAGCTTTATCACATAAAAGCCCCTATCTGGTTTTCCATATGGATAGAGCGGAATTGCGGACCCGTCCTCAATTCCTGCCTAAGGTGGTCTCATCATTCCATATGAACCAACCTATTGTCCTGCCTGTGGCTACACATGACTTGGAGGATTCCGAGTCCCTTGATGTGGTCAGGGCTTTGAAAATTTACGTGGCCAGAACGGCTAGGATCAGAAAAACAGAAGCACTGTTTGTCCTGTATGCAGCCAACAAAGTTGGCGGCCCTGCTTCAAAGCAGATTATTGCTCGCTGGATCTGTAACACGATTCAGCAGGCGCATTCTACGGCAGGATTGCCGTTACCAAAATCGGTTAAGGCCCATTCCACTAGGAAGGTGGGCTCTTCTTGGGCGGCTGCCCGAGGGGTCTCGGCACTACAGCTGTGCCGAGCTGCTACTTGGTCAGGGTCAAACACCTTTGCAAAGTTCTATAAGTTTGATACCCTGGCTGAGGAGGACCTCCTGTTTGCTCAATCGGTGCTGCAGAGTCATCTGCACTCTCCCGCCCGTTTGGGAGCTTTGGAATAATCCCCATGGTCCTTACGGAGTCCCAGCATCCTCTAGGACGTTAGAGAAAATAAGATTTTAAACCTACCGGTAAATCTTTTTCTCGTAGTCCGTAGAGGATGCTGGGTGCCCGTCCCAAGTGCGGACTACTTCTGCAAGACTTGTATATAGTTATTGCTTACTTAAGGGTTATGTTATAGTTTCATCGGTCTTGGGCTGATGCTATGTTGTTTTTCATACTGTTAACTGGGTAGTATATCACAAGTTATACGGTGTGATTGGTGTGGCTGGTATGAATCTTGCCCTTGGATTACAAAAATCCTTTCCTTGTACTGTCCGTCTCCTCTGGGCACAGTTTCTCTAACTGAGGTCTGGAGGAGGGGCATAGAGGGAGGAGCCAGTGCACACCCAGAGTCAAAGTCTTTCTTAAAGTGCCTATGTATCCTGCGGAGCCCGTCTATCCCCATGGTCCTTACGGAGTCCCAGCATCCTCTACGGACTACGAGAAAAAGATTTACCGTTAGGTTTAAAATCTTATTATACTTTATAGAGCCCCAGCACGTATCTTCCCTGCATTATACTGCGACACAGTCACAATTTATGGGACAGACTTGGCTTACACTTTTTGTTATAAATGTGTACCTTTTGAAGATGAAAGTCACTTTTCAAAGAAGACCTCCTATAACTCATTGTTCCCTGCCAAATCAATCTGTAGGGGACTTTTTATAAGGAGATATTGCTGTCACTGAAAAAAAGATAACTCGCACACATGTAGGCATTTGGGTTCTTCCAGAATATAACCTGATCTCTGGTTCTAAACTGTTCTGCCATGCGGGTAAATGTAATAGCCTGCGAACTGTGATGTTTTAAAGTAGCAATCATTTAAAAGGCATAGCTAGGCTAGTTTTGCCTTTTAAATGAATGCTGCTTTAAAACATTGGGCAGACTCGTCGGGAATCCGCCTATGCTGCACTTAGCAGACTATTATATATTTAACCCATGAACTTTATGCTCCCTACAAATGTCATATGACTGCAGCATCTTTGACATATTCAAGGGGGTATCCAATTAGTCCTGATGCTGTTTCAGCCGATCAAAACAACTGGCTATAGTGATTAATGACCGATGGTCATTATTGCCTTATCCAATTAGAGGGCATTTTGATCGGCCGAAATTGGACCCACAATCGTGCGAAAACACATGTGATCGGGGATAAGTCCCCCATCCCATATGTTATCGCAGCTCTGGCAGGCGATTTATGGTGGATTATGCTTCTTACGCTGCGGAATCCCGACAACCATCAGAACACTGACACCGGCATCCAGAAAACATTGGGATCTTCACACTGAAATCTCAACAGCCAGGATCCCGAAGGTAAGTTTATCCGGGAGGTTAGGGTTAAGCTGTGGTGGTAGGGAGGTTAGGCTGCAGCCAGCAGGGGGTTACGTTTAGGCACTAAGGGGGAAAGGCTAGGTTTAGGCACTAAGGTGCAGGGTTAGGGTTAGGCTGCGGGGTGTGGGGGGTTAGGTTTAGGCACTAAGTTGGAGGGTTAGGCTGCGGGGTGATAGGTTTAGGCATTAACCAGGGAGGATAGGGTTATGCACCAATATGGGGGGCTATGGTTAGGCTGCAGTAAGGGAGGGTTAAGGTTTAGGGGTAGGGGGAGTGAGTTAGAAACCTTAACTCACCCCTGTAGGGATCTTCAACATCGGGATGCTAGCGTCGGTATTCTTAGCGCCAGCAGTCTGTGCGCTAGGATATTATACCCAGCCCCCTGAGGCACCCGAAGCATAATCCGTGATAAGTGCCAGCATCAAGGGGAGGATAGCCCCCAGCCTTACAATTACCCGCAGGTAATTGGATATCCCCCATAGACAGAGCAGAGAAAAATAGTTCTGCAAAAATAAATAATTAAAATGATACAATGATACAACGCCAAACCATGACCAGCTCATGTACAATACAGCTGAATAAAATACAAAGAAATTTCCTCTAGGTTGTTTTTCTTCATCCAGGAAAAATAAGGACATGAGGCATAAATGGATTGCATTAGAACAGAAAGTACCTAGAGACCCAAGCTAAAGGACAATAAAAGTGTCATTACAATAGTATTCATTTTGCTTTGCAGTACTTGTTTTGTGTGTGTTTTATGCTTTGGTATTCGCATTGGACTTTACATATTATTACTGATCAAAATGAAAAGAAAACTAAAGATATGTAAGCAGCCGTAAAAACAAACTATAAGATCTAAAATAAATAAATATATACATTTAAAAAAAATAAAATAAAATAAAAAAATATATATATGTATATATATATATATCTCCATATATAATTTATTGAAACAATAAAAGAAGAATGTTTATACTCTCTTCTCTACATTGAAGTGGTTCTATATCCTAAAAATAATTACATCCATAAACAGCCAAGGGAATGTAACCCGCTATACACTCTTGTATTATTTACCGTCTCGGTTGCTTGAATGTTACACAATAAAGCCAGAGGTTTTCTGCTGCTATAGATATTCTCAGCATTTAATGATGACATTTCTTGGAAGTAGTTTCATTAGCAATACTCCATGGAATCAGGATTCCAGCACAGGCTGTGGACAGTTAACCCATATCACCAAAGGTAGAGGATGGAAAATGTGCAATGGGCCTAAGAAAGACTAAAGGGCCCCATACACTAGGACGATAATGCCCAATTTAATCCGATTTTGGGCATTTGGCCCGATATATCGGATGAAATCGGGCATTTTGGAGGTGTTTCCGATCCGATGTGCGTTCCTGTGAACATCGGATTGGATCCTCCAGATTGAATGTGCTGAATATTCAATCTCGTCCGACCTCACAGACATGGCTGAGATCGCCCAAGATACATTGTATGCAATGCAAAAGGACAGCATACAATGTATGTTGGGCGATCCTGACCCCCGGGAGGCTGCCAGGGTGATCGCCGGCGACATGTCAGACGGACATGTCGCGTTAGTGTATGGGGCCCTTAACTATGCTCCAGCAGACCATGTTCCTAATGTCTGGGGACAAAAAAAGTGTACACTAAAAAAGTGTATGTTAAAAGTTTAAAAAAGAACACAGCTCAAATGGACTGTTCGGCAAACGATTCAACCTAAGCTGGCTACACACTGCACAATAATTGTGCAAACCAGTCAACCATATGCTTGGACCTGAATGATATTCATTCACAGTGGTCAATCCAATTAGGTGCGAGCTATCTTGTGTGAGCTTTTTTTGGTGTAAATTTGCACCACTAACTGCATTTGCTATCCAATTACAAACTCACATTGCTTCTCTCAGAGTAAATTCATGTTGTTCCATGTGCGCCTCTCTTAGGGTGTGAAAAGGTAGGGAAAATCATTATTTTTGGTAAAAAATATTGAGACTTGCTCCAGAACTTCTTGCCAACTCTCCTTAATGACTAATTAGGCATTTGGAATTTTTGAATTAGCCTAATTGGGCCAATAATTATTAATTACATTTCATTTTTTGGGAAAAAAATATAAGTGGACGCAAACTACCCCAAAATCTACTTTTTCATTAGATTTATGCACCCCAAATGTAATGAGAGCATTTATTTCAGCCAAAAATAACTGCTCCGTATCAAAGTAAACTGCTGCTGCAGGCGGAAACTGGAGCATGGAGACAACAACATGGCCGTGGCCGTGGCAGAGCAGATTAGGCCAGGGGCCCCCCCCCATGAGAAGGGGGTAGGGGTATAATGAGGCAGACATTCACTATGTCAACATACTTCCAAAATGTCCCGAATCCATTAGTGTCCCACAGGTGGGGCATTTGGGGATGATTTGATCACCCGCTGCTCTGCAAAGTAGCGAGTGATCTCTGAATAGATGCCATGGCACGCATCTATTCAGTGCTAGGAGGTGAGCAGGGGGCTTTCCAGCTACTCCGGGTGCGATAAGCACGACCCCAGAATGTCGAACCACGGGCCAGTGCCGCAAGGCCGTGCTCACTCAGACGAGGCCACGCCCACTCCAACTGAGGCCCTGCCCCTTTATCGGGTCCGCCGAAGCCATAAATTCTTTAAATACATTAATAGCAAGAGATTAAAGAAGGAGAGTATAGGCCCTTTAAAAGACAAGTTGGGAGTCTTAAGCAAAAATTATAATGACATAGCGGACACACTAAATTAGTTTTTTTCAACAGTATTCACTCGTGAGGACCCAATTCAGGGACTAACGCACAATCTCAATAATGAGAATATCACACTGATAGGTACTTATTTAAGCGAGGAAGTAGTCTGTGACCGATTAAAACATTTAAAGATTAATAAATCACCAGGGCCCGATGGTATTCATCCAAGGGTTCTAATGGAGCTTCACTCTGAACTGGCAAAACCGCTATCTTTGATCTTTAAGGATTCAGTTATATCAGGTATGGTTCCCAAAGACTGGCGTATAGCGGAAGTAGTGCCTATATTCAAAAAGGGAAGTAAAGCTGAACCAGGTACTTATAGACCAGTTAGTCTTACATCTACAGTGGGGAAAGTATTGGAAGGTATTCTAAGAGATAGTGTTCAGAAGTTCCTTGAAACCAATAAGGTCATTAAAAGGAATCAACATGGGTTTATGAAGGACAGATCCTGTCAAACCAACTTACTTGGCTTTTATGAAACAGTAAGCGCAAACCTAGATCAGGGTAAAGACGTGGTTGTAATCTTTTTAGACTTTGCCAAAGCGTTCGATACTGTACCACACATGAGACTTATCTACAAGCTACAAGAATCAGGGCTAGGAAGCACAATATGCACTTGGGTCAAAAACTGGTTAGATAATAGGAAGCAGCGCGTTGTGGTTAATGGATCTTTTTCAACTTGGACTGAAGTGCTAAGTGGTGTGCCGCAAGGCTCAGTATTAGGACCGCTATTGTTCAATATTTTCATTAACGACCTAACAGAAGGTCTAGAGAGCATGGTGTCAATTTTTGCAGATGATACCAAATTGTGTAAGGCTATAAATACAGAGGAGGATGCCGAGTCTCTTCAGAACGACTTAGTTAAATTAGAAGCATGGGCAGCCAAATGGAGAATGCGCTTCAACACAGACAAGTGTAAGGTAATGCACTGTGGTAACAAGAACATAAATTACACCTACCTACTAAATGGGGTAAAATTAGGGGATTCTGTACTGGAAAAGGACTTAGGTGTCCTCATAGATAGCAAGCTAAGCAGAAGTACCCAAAGTAGGACTGCAGCAAAGAAGGCTAATAAGATATTAGCATGCATAAAACGGGGTATTGATGCTAGGGACGAGAGTATTATACTCCCGTTATATAAATCACTAGTGAGGCCACACCTTGAATACTGTGTACAATTCTGGGCACCGTACTACAAAAAGGATATCCTGGAGCTTGAAAAGGTACAGAGGAGGGCGACCAAACTAATTAAGGGCATGGAGACGATGGAATACAAGGAAAGGCTTGAAAGACTAGGCATGTTTACATTGGAAAAGCGGAGACTAAGAGGGGATATGATCAACATCTACAAATATATAAGGGGACAATACACAGAGCTTGCGCGGGACCTGTTTTTGGTTAGATCAACACAGAGGACTCGTGGACACTCGCTCAGGTTAGAGGAGAGGAGATTCCGCACAATACGGCGTAAAGGCTTTTTCACGGTAAGGACAATACATGTTTGGAATTCCCTGCCCGAGGGAGTTGTAATGGCGGAATCTGTCAACACCTTTAAGAATGGGTTAGATAAATTCCTAATGGATAAGGATATCCAGGAGTATGGTGCATAGTCATGCATTATAGTTACTATAAATAGGGATAAAATGTAACGGCTGACAGCAGCATCAGTCAGAAATTTTAGTCAAATCATCATGCAAAGGAGACCACAAATAGGTTGAACTCGATGGACAATTGTCATTTTTCAACCTCAGATACTATGTTACTATGTTACACCCAAACGAGTAAAAATGCTCTAAAGAGCATTAAACCACGTCAGGATCCTAATGCTACGCATAGAGAGTGCTGACCTCCCATACCCACCTTTTTGTATATACTGTACCAACTGTATTTGTATGTAGCACACAAATATTAGGAAGCTTTAGTTTTACACTGAAATTTAGAGGTGTAGTAGTCAGTGCCGTAACTAGGCATTTTAGCGCTGTGCGCAAGAAACGACATTGGCGCCCCCCCCCCATGCAAGATAGGGGCAGTTCACGCCGCAGGCGCGCAAAAAATATATAGGGGCGTGGCTTTATGGGGAAGGGGCATGGCCACAAAATAATAGCAATTCATATTACGGTGCACAGTAGTCTCCATTATTCAAATTACGCTGCACAGTAGCACCACTACACCAGGTAGAGATCCTTTTATACATTACAGCAGACAGCGTCCCCCTTTTTACACATTACGGCAGACAGCATCCCCCTTTTTACACATTACGGCAGACAGTCCCCCTTTTTACACATTACGGCAGACAGCATCCCCCTTTTTACACATTACAGCAGACAGTCCCCCTTTTTACACATTACGGCAGACAGCGTCCCCCTTTTTACACATTACGGCAGATGGTGTCCCCCTTTATACACATTGCAGCAGCCAGCAGCCCCCTTTTTACACATTGCGGCAGCCAGTCCCCCTTTTTACACATTGTAGCAGCCAGTCCCCTTTTTACACATTGCGGCAGCCAGGCCCCCTTTTTACATATTACGGCAGATGGTGTACCCCTTTTTACACATTGCGGCAGCCGGTCCTCCTTTTTACACATTGCGGCAGCCAGGCCCCCTTTTTACACATTGTGGCAGCCAGGGGATCCGGTCTGAAGATCGACAGTGTTTAGGTCGACAATGTTTAGGTCGACCACTATAGGTCGACAGTCACTAGGTCGACATGGATGGAAGGTCGACATGGTTTCTAGGTCGACATGTGCTAGGTCGATAGGTCTAAAGGTCGACATGAGTTTTTCACATTTTTTTTCTTTTTTTGAATTTTTTCATACTTAACGATCCATGTGGACTACGATTGGAACGGTAAAGTGTGCCGAGTCGCTCGCCATGCGAGGGGACGCGGTGCACTAATTTGGGATCCCGGTCACTCTACGAAGAAAACGACACAAAAATAATAATCCTCATGTCGACCTTTAGACCTGTCGACCTAGAAACCCTGTCGACCTTCCATCCATGTTGACCTAGTGACTGTCGACCTATAGTGGTCGACCAAAACATTGTCGACCTAGACACTGTCGATTTGATGAACCACACCCGGCAGCCAGGCCCCCTTTTTACACATTGCGGCAGCCAGTCCCCCTTTTTACACATTGCGGCAGCCAGTCCCCCTTTTTACACATTGCGGCAGCCAGTCCCCTTTTTACACATTGCGGCAGCCAGGCCCCCTTTTTACATATTATGGCAGATGGTGTACCCCTTTTTACACATTGCGACAGCCGGTCCTCCTTTTTACACATTGCGGCAGCCAGTCCCCCTTTTTACACATTGCGGCAGCCAGTCCCCCTTTTTACACATTGCGGCAGCCAGGCCCCCTTTTTTACACTGTCAAAGTCAGAAAAATATCGTGATGCACACTACCATATTTGCACCTCATGCGTGTCCCCGCTGCGCGTGCCCACGCTCTCCCGTGCGTACGCATACCCGCTGGTGCGTGCACCCGCAGGCGCACGGTATGCGCATTTACGGTAGAGTTTGTGTGCGTCTAGCGGGCGACTCGATCGTTACATATTTTAACCATATAATGTATTTTGTAGATTATGGTCCCTTTGATAGAATCTGAAAGTTTAGTTAATGTAGCATGTTCATGGACAAAGAGATCCCTCTTTGTTTGATACGAAGGGTCAGACAAGGGTTATACAGTGGTGTTTAGTATCCATCGGAAGAGTATTTAATTAGCAATATTCCGGTGTTGGTTTGAAGCGGATTAATCGCTCGTGCGAATAGTTATGGACATAAGAAGTTTATGGACTTTTACTATTATTTGCACTTTATTATCCATGCGGCGGGAAACCTAGTTTCCCACCCACCTGAGCAGTTGGAAATAGTCACAGCCCACCTGTATGAATCAACCTATGACATTTTGTTATAATGCGAAGACGAATTCCTGTGTCCAATGAACAATGAGATTGTAGGGACCATTGTACTGTATTGTGTGTAGTGTATAAAAGGACAAGCCGATCTGATCCAGCTCTCTATTCTCTTCAACGGTTCTCACCACTGATAATCGGGAGCTGGATATCCAGAGGCGCATGCGATTGTTTCCTTTGTGCGTAAGTTTTCTCCGCAATCATATTGTCTTTATTGTTATTGTGAGCCATATCTCTCTCTCTCTCTCTCTTCTCCTCTTTTTCTCTCGTTTCCTCTTAAAGTGTTATTGTACTGATATTGTATTTCATGTGTAGTTATTTGGTTAGTTAGTCTATGTTATATTGGTAGTGTATGACTTGTATGGTATTATTCTTTTGCAAAATAGAACGTTCATATAAGGTGTTAGAACCTAAGATCGGTATCTGTGTATTACTTATATTTCTAAGTATTCTCTGAGCGTCGGAGACGCTCGTACAGCTTTTAAGTTAATAAGGTTACACTGTGTTACATTTACACCTTATCACTACACCAAGGTTTACTGCATAATACATTGTTTTATGGTATAGATATAAAGGTTTTATACTGTGAGCGTCAGCGCCGCTTGTGATCTCCTCGTGGTCCCGAGCGTCCGCTACGCTAATAGCGTATCATTACGTTAGTCGGCAGCCAATAGCGTGCCTGCCTGTGATCTCTTGGCCGTGAGCGAACGTGACGCTTGAGCGTCTCGACTACGGCTAAGCGATTGTTACGCAACGTGCGTACCCTTACGGTATTCCGTACGCCAATAGCGTACTGTGTTCTTTGACCTCTTAAAGGGTTTTAAGTAAGATAAATATTTAGCTTTATCAATTGGCGGCTCGTCCGTCCTTCACATATCTGTACTAGGTAATTTCAGCAGACATTATCCATCAGCAAAGGGCGGGAGATCATATTCCTCGTAGTGCTGCCTGGATAAGCGTCTGCTTCGCTTAGTAAAGGGTGCTGAAGGAATCCGGAACCGGAGGTAAGAACAACACGCTAGTGTCTTTTAAAACTGTTTATTTCTGTTTTGCGTACGCACGCACGCATATATCTGCATTTCTTTTCATTCGTGTATTTTCATATCACTCTCCTGTTTGCCATTTTATAATTGATAAACGTGCTGAGAGAGATTTGTCGCTATTTAATAGTTAAAGAGTAAAAGTAATACATTAAGGGGTAAATTGTAAAGCACGCACACAGCTCTGCCTAAGGATACAAGGAGAGACCGGTGTGGTGCTCGGTAGATGATCAAGGATCACCTACATTGATAAACGTGTTAATTGTGTTACGGTGGATATCTGCTTTGCGTACACGTGTCTCTAACAAAAGGCTGAGACCCGCGTGCGCAACCCAAAGGCCGACGCACGCAGCGTATATTACGCAACGGAGCGTCTGGGTACGCCCACGTAACAAATCACACGATAGTGTTATTTTAAACAGGCGAAAAGGTGGCAACGCGATAAATAGCGCAAATCGATTTTAGTGTCCGAAATTTAAGCTAATAGATCCTTCTCCAATTTACGACTCATCTGGTCTAAAGGGAAGAAATTTCTGCGCAGAAATAGAAAGAAATAGAAACAAAAGTAAAAGTGTACATGTGGTGAGTCAGTGTTTGCATATATAAGTTTATACAATTTTTGGGATTGAACCACAGGAAATCATCGAGTTCTCGTGAGGTACATACGTGTAAGTGACATGCACGGTAGCTAGGGAGGCATCCCTTGTTAAACATATAAAATTTGAGCATTAGAGTGTAGCAGACCAGGAAGTCATACTGTAGCAGACCAGGAGGTCAGACCAGGAGGTCTTATAGCAGACCAGGAGGTCTAGGTACAGCAGACAAAGAAGTCCGCTATAGAGACAAGTAGCACAACACCAGGAAGGGTTGGTGCGAGACCCATATAGGCCATAAAGCTCAGGCTGAAGGAATTCGCAGCTGCTGAATGTCGATTCCACTGGTCGCTCCGCACATAAGATTAGTTGCTTATGTGCTGAACGATTGTACCGCACGTAATTGTGTGCATTAGTTAGTAATTTGACCCAGTACCATTTGTGTACGAAAG